>NC_064616.1:294208933-294508933 GCF_023898315.1 Schistocerca nitens | reverse complement strand
TTACATTAATGAGATATTGCGATAAAACGAGCAAATCAGAGCTAACACCCAAATTAAGCCAGGTGAGGCTTGTCATACAACAAGAGTTGCAAGAAATCACAACAAGTAAAAGTTATTTGGTGGCTACAGCTTTAGACCCACGCCTCAAAGTGAATGTTTTCGCCATTCAGCTGCAAAGAGAAAAAGTACGGCAGTATATTTTGGTCGATATCCTAAAGATAAACTGTGAAACAAGCAGCGACGATAGCGTGAATTCGTTCACTATTCGAATCAAGGGGATGAGAACCGAAAAGCAGATTTTAAGTCAGACTATTCACTCATCTTTTATGGATCCCTTCAAAGAGGTGGTTGCAGAAAAAAAGTGCAGCTCATACCCGGACATCGAAAGAGAGAGAGAGAGAGAGAGAGAGAGAGAGAGAGAGAGAGAGAGAAATGCAGTTGTAGCTGATATAGACCTTCGTTTAAGTATTAAGAACATATCTCATCATGACAATCCATACACATGGTGGCAAGCAAGAAAAGTTAAATTTCCGTGTTTGGTAAATCTTGCAGCCACGAAGTAGTGTTTACTCATAGCTTCATTTCTCTGCAGTTGGGAATGTCTACGAATAGGAGTAAACTACTGCCTAAAAATGCAAAAATGTTAGTCTTTCTGCATCATAATCTTCCACTTCTAAATTTTAATTACAAGAATTCAAGTGTATAGACATTTTTTATTTTAAAAAATGTGCCCTCAAAATACATAAATTTATTTTATTTGATACCTAGTTTTTTATTAATTTTTATAATATGGAAGTTGATTATGTACCTACAGCTACTTTACTGATTACAAGAAAAATACATTATCATCATAAAATGAATCAAAATTTTCATTTTACCAAATATCTGACTACATCACATTTATATTAAGTATTCGGTATTCGGTCGAATTGCACCTACCACCATCACCAACTTTAATTGTGCCATGTTAAATGTAAACATTTGTACCTTGTGGTTTATGAGTTTTCCCTTATTATGAAAATATGTAGTTTAAACGATACAACACATTAGTGGTGTAATCAAATGCATCATTTTTACTATGGTTATTTGTGTTAAAAAGTCAGTAAATGTGGCTTCAGTGGATAACATTTCTTCCAAAAGTATTTTTGATATGAAATGTAGTAAAAAAAAAGGTAATGCTTGCTCAGGTGATAAAAGTTCGTATTTGTACCATTAGTAATATGGATTCATTTAGGCCTGTTACATGATTTTTCACGTTTATAGAACAATTTTGATATGGAAATATCATTGGAGCTATTAATATGAAAGTCTACAGCCACGTTTTTAGGCATCACACATTATTTGTACTCTTACAGTAGCTGACATGTTATTTTAGCTAAACCCGAGTTAGAACAATTTAGACATAGTAATCATATTGACATAACCACTGCGTGTGTTCTAACATATTTCTGATAGATAATACACTGTTTTTGTAGTATCAGTAGCATACACTTCTGTAGGCGTAGAAGGAACTGTTAACTGCATACTTAGAATGATACACGTGTTGTGAGCTGTTATATAAAAATAATACACGTAATTTAGACATGGATACAACATGGAGGCACTTAGTTTAAGAGTCGCAAACATGTTTTTGGCATGGATTTTGACGTGTGTGTGTATTTGGAGGGGGGGGGGGGTGAGGGGAGAGGTCGGAGGGGGTAAAAATAACATTGCAACACTTGACATACACATTGCATTTTTGTGTTGCTGACATATTGTTGTAAACTTTTGAGACATTGAATTAAGATTGTGATACTTGACAATCATCATAGAACAATTTAATGATAAAAATACTGAATTTGAGGGTCCATTGTGCCTTATGACATGTACGATAACAGAGGTTGAACGTTACACGTTCACAAGTGCTGCTTTTAAAATTTGGAAGGACTGTAGTATAACTGATTACTTTTGAACATGGTGCAAAAAATTCTACATATACATGATTACTTTCCAATTCATAATTAAGTGTCTGGCAAAGGGTTCATCGAACCACCTTTAAGCTACTTCTCTAATGTCCTACTGTCGAACAGCGCGAGGAGAAAACGAACACTTAATTTTTCTCATTTTATTATGATAATTTATCCCTATATAGGTGAGTGCCAACAAAATTTGAGCACAAAGTAGGTGACTGAAAGTTCATGAGAAGTTCCAGCTGTACCGAAAAACGCCTTTGTGTTAATAACTGCCACGTCATTTCGTGTATCATATCCATGGTACTCTCTCCCTTATTTCACGATAAAATAAAACGAGCTGCCGTTCTTTGAACTTTTCCGGTGTCCTCCGTCAACGCTATCTGGTGCGGATCCCATATCGCACAGCAATACTCGAGTAGAGGACGGACAAGTGTAGTGCAACCAGTCTCTTTAACTGACCTGTACATTTTCTAAGTGCTCTGCCAATAAATCGCAGTCTTTTGGTTTGCTCTGTCCACATTACTTATGTAATCGTCCCAATTTAAGTTATTCATCATTGTAATCCCTAAATATTTACTTGAGTTTACAGACTACAGATTTGTGCGGTTTGTCGTGTAATCGAAATTTAGCGGATTCTTTTTTCTGCTCATGTAAATGACTTCACACTTTTCATGACTGAGACCCAATTGCCACTTTTGTGCCATACAGATATATTGCCTAAATCATTTTGCAATTTGTTTTGATCATCTGATGACTTTACATGACGGTAAATGACAGAATCATCTGCAACCAATCTGCTGCTCAGATTGTCTCCAATGTCATTTATACAGATCTGGAACAGCAGAGGGCCTATAATACTTCCCTAGGGGACGCAGATATTACGTCTATTTAACTCCATGACTTTCCGTCAAATACTACGAACTGTGATCTTTCTGACAGGAAACCACTAATACAGTCACGCAACTGAGACGTTACTCCATAGGCAATTTAATTAGAAGTAGTTTGTGAGGAATTGTGTCAAAGGCCTTCTGGAAATCTAAAAATATATCAGTTTGACAACCTCCGTCGACAGCACTTATTACTTCGTGAGAATAAAGAGCTTAGATGTGTTTCACAAGGACGATATTTTCTGAGTCGGTGTTGGCTATTTGTCAAAATCGTTTTCTTGGAGGTGATTCATAATGTTCGAGCACAGTATATGTTCCAAAATCCCACTGCAACTCAACGTTAGTGTAATTCAGTGGATTGTTCCTATTTCCTTTCTTGGATACTGGCGTGACTTGTGCAACTTTCCAGTCTTTGTGTACAGATCTTTCTACGAACGAGAAGTAGTATAAGATTGCTAAGAATGGATCTGTTGTATCAGCATACTCTGAAAGGAACCTAACTGATATACAATCTGGACGAAAAGCCTTGCCCTTCTGAAGTGTTTTGTGTTGCTTCGTTATACCCAGGATATTTGCTTACTCATGTTGACAGTTGTTCTTGATTCGAATTCTGGAATATTTATTTCGTCTTCTTTTTTGAAGGAATTTCGAAAAACCGTGTTCACTAACTCTGATTTAGTGGCACTGTCATCAACATCACCATTGTTATCGCGCAGTGAAGGTATTGATTGTGTCTTGCCACTGGTGTGCTTTTCATCCGACCAGAATGTCTTTGGGTTTTCTGCTAGATTTCGAGACAGTTTCGTTTTGGAAACTGTTAAAAGCATCTCACATTGAAGTTCGCGATAAATTTCGAGCGTCTGTAAAACTTCATCGATCTTGGAATTTTGCGTTCTTTTAAATTTGGCATACTTTTTTTCGTTGCTTCTGCAATAGTATTCTGAGCTGTTTTGTGTCCTATGGGGGATCAGTACCATCTGATATTAATTTATTTGGTACATATCTATCAATTGTCGTGGATACTATTTATGTGAATTTAAACCACATCTTGTCTGCTCTTACATAATCAGACTGGAAGGAGTGGAAACTATCTCTTAAGAAGGTATCAAGTGAATTTTTTTTTAAAAATATATGTATTTTGCGTTTATTTTTGGTGGGTTTGGATTTTACGATATTCATTCTAGCTACAACAACCTTGTATCTGTCATGATGCTCCCTATTTGGTTAGGATTATTTGTTGCTAAGAGGTCAAGAATGTTTTCGCAACCATTTAGACTTCGAATGGGCTCCTGAACCAGTTGTTCAAAATAATTTCCTGAGAAGGCATTCAGTACGTTTTCGGACGACGTTGTACACCTACCAACGACTTTAAACGTGTATTTTCGCCAATTCGCCAACATATAGGTTATAGAGGGTAGATTGAAGTCACCACCCACTATAATTGAGTGACTGGAGTACCTATTTGAAGTGACACTGAAGTTTTCTTTGAACTGTTCAGCAACTCTATAATCAGAGTCGAGAGGCCGGTAAATTCAAATGCTTTTGAACATGATGGAGTATAGGCCTACATACTGATTGGCATGATTTGCTTTAAGTTAAAAAGAATACTGTGCGTATATTGGCTGCTTCACTTTATTGTATGCTAAAAAACCCTCTATCTTTCGCCGAACTGACATCCTCCATTTTAAATGCAGTGATGATTGGCTGTTTCATTTCTAATGGATGATAAAAGATTTTCTATCAGGGCCAACTTCATATTTTTAAATTTCCCACCTATTGCTGTCTTACCTTTTTTAAATTTCCTGTCACCTCCATCTCTGATTTTTAAATTGCCTACCACCACCATACATTATTTTTAAATTTCACACCATGGCCATCTTGGATGTTCCAGCTGAGCTGTGGGCCACAAGCTCCATTGTATCCTCACTCGTTTTCATTCTGGCCTCTGACCGTGATTTTTCTTACAAGCCTCCTTCCCAAGATCTATAATTCCTTTAGGCCACTGGTTAGCGAAATGTATTCATTGCGTAAAAAGGTCAATGCCATATTAAACACAGAGAGCATGTATGATATTCCGCTCACTGATGTGAACAATGTTCTCTTTGACTATCGAAATGTTGACTTTTGTAGAGAAGGATTACACTTATTTTAAGTACATGTACTGCATTGTCTGTAGCATCTATTCAGATATTAAATAAACTGAAAACTGTTATACAATGATGAAAATACGATCTGTGACTAAAGAACGCATTGTTCGGGGCAGCACCAGGCCCGTAAATTGTATCTATGGACCTCTAGTTAAACCTGCGACATGAGCCCTGCCAAAGGAAATATTTTGATAACTAACATGTAGAAATGGATTTTAGCGCAATTTTCGAATTAAATGTCTAGAATGCAGCTTTATTATTTTGTTGTCTAGAATTTTGCAATACAATTTATGATTCTATGAATTGATGAGATCAAAAAGATGAAAAGGAATGTAAAGCATTAAGGTATTTGACACAATTTATTAATATCAATGTGTACAAGTACACTAAAAAACAAAAAGTGAAGATTAATATCCATGCAAATATAAGTGTTTCGATTTTAAACGTAACATATTGCAAGTATACACAAAGATGCTTGTTAGGCAAATGCAAGGAAACAAACTGAATGTATCAACCATGCTAAATTTTACCTACATTTCGTTCAAATGCAGTACTGTCCCAAACAACCTTAAAATGAAATTCTAAAGTAATCTTAGTGTCTAGTTTGTGCCTATGATTCGTACTAATGAAACTATTTATAATATCTTCACTAATTAGTTGTCTTCAAATATAACTTAAGTACTGACAGAAGCCAAAACGTTGAGACTGTCTCCTGACGTGGATGATTAAAGACATTTTTCCATTGCTGTTTCTGATCGTAAATGACGGGTATATTCTCAAAGATACTTCGATGTTAGGAAAACGATCATTCATTCTCTGTGGGTCCTGGTTTGGCCAATACAGAAGAAGTTCGCTTTCTGAGAAATGAACTTCTTTTAAATATCTTAATGGTTTAGCCAGCTGAAGTGCCGTGCATTTGTCTGGGGATGCGCAAAATTTGAGAGTGGGTAATCCCGCCTGTAGCTAAGGTTGTTCCGACTACGCTGCAGAACTTTCGCTGGCTAGCCCTTACACATTCCCCATACAGTCTCGATTTTTCCTTATGCGATTTCCGTAACTTCGGAGCCCTTAAAAAGGAATTTATGGCCGTCAGGTACCATCGGACGAAGAGGTGCACGCCTGGGCACAATCATGTTTCTGTAGGCAACATTAGCCATTTTTCCATTAAGGCACTGACTGTCTTGTCTCACAGTGGGTTAAATTTATTAACAGTTATGACAATTACTTTTGGAATAATAAACAGTTTACTTACGTTTTTCCATCTGTCTCGTTTTCATTTGACTGCTCCTTATACAATCGGAAAACAGTAAATAAATCTACCTGCACAATATGTTCCTATTAATACTCGTATGCAAATAAATAGAAATTGGTGGTACACAAAATTAGGCAGATATTGAATACACATGATTTCTGAACATACCAAACAAAAGATTTTCACAGAACATCCTCACAAAAAATGTAAAACTTATTCTAACAAAGTATCGCCTGTAAGAGGCAGTTTACTCACATTTCCATTTGAAAGAGGCTAAGGAAACTAGTCAGGAATTGCAACAAAATTAGCTGCTGCCGCACATTTCAGACACGATGCGTGGTTGGTCTTAGCAAAGAAAACAGCAAAAGATGGCGTCGAGGTTTGTGTTCATCATCTCCATATACCGTAACCGAACTCCCTCCAGATCCTGATGTTAACCCTAACTGAAAAGGTGTTTGTGAAATGCGAGCAAAGAACTCACGAAGAATATACTGCTGTTGCCCATCCACAGGTCGTCAAAAACAGCAAAGTACAAGACAGGCAAAGATCAACTATCGTGCGTTACTTTGGAGATGGCATACGCTAGTAACTATGTGCACGAAACAATTCTATCGTAGTAATGAAACTAGGCTCGCAGCCACTTTTCAAGTTACTTATTGTGAACGTCTTAAAATAATGGTTTCTGTTTATGAGTGCACTATTTTCCCACTTTCCCTTATAGAATGGAATTGGCAGCGTCTCAGCAATCAAGCTTGTCAGTCAGCTAAAGTTTCTGCACGATAACAGCCACCTTGCAACTTTTACCAACTCTCATTATGAGTGTTATGATTTCTGTTTGTGGAAAAAAGCAAAAAGAGTTCTTGATAAAATATCAAACTGAATTATCTATTCACAGCTTTTGATTATTGTACACAGGACTCTTTACAACTGTGTTATTATTCATCTCTATTCTCATACACACATTGCTGCATAGCATCGTCGGTATGAAATACCAATAGTACAATGCACGCAGTTCCACATGTTGAACGCCGACGCTGTTAAAGGCTTTTGTCAGGCACAAAAATTCGCGGTATGCATTCAGATTCAATTACGGTCTGACAGTGTTCGTCGTCAGAGGCAAAGCGGCGCTTGATTATTGAATGGGAACTATGGTCTGACAGTATGCGGCGTTCGTCGCAGACACATACCGGCGGTTGATTGAGAGGTGGGGTTTCGGTATTTCTGATGTCATCTGCGGGCCCGGGCTCGGTCAATATGTACCACTGCACAGCTGACCGCACTCAGCTCTCATTACAGGCATTCGCTTCCTGTTCCAACACAAACTGCACGCTGCAATTTTCAGTGGAATTGTTGTCTTCGTAACATTATTTGACAAATACTTGACTGTTCATTCGTGGAAATAGTAATTGAGATTAATTAGTTTCTGTTACGCTTTATTCTGCAATGAGCTTTTGTCATGTTCTGTGGACCAGGTTTTCAATATGTCGCTATTAAATGAAATACGACAACTGGTTCACATAGACAGTACATTTTCCAAACGAAAATATAGCTACTTGCTGACGATTTACGTGACTGGTTTTAATTTATATTTAAATGGCACCCTTCTAGCAACCACCCCTCATCGTGCCTTAATTCATCCACCGACCACCATTCGCAGATAAACATACAAATATTATGATTGTCTGTCACCTCCTGTAATTCAATGGGGAAGTAGCCGTACTTTATTTATGGATACATAATTTGCCTTTTTGCGCCGGATATGAAATAAATCGTCAACAAAGGAATTAAGTTTCTAGTTTTATACATGGTCCCGTCGCATTAATGCGATAACCACTCATAGAGGGCAGGTGGCAGCACTAGCAGTGGAGAGTATATACAGGGTGTTACAAAAAGGTACGGCCAAACTTTCAGGAAACATTCCTCACACACAAAGAAAGAAAATATGTTATGTGGACATGTGTCCGGAAACGCTTACTTTCCATGTTAGAGCTCATTTTATTACTTCTCTTCAAATCACATTAATCATGGAATGGAAACACACAGCAACAGAACGTACCTGCGTGACTTCAAACACTTTGTTACAGGAAATGTTCAAAATGTCCTCCGTTAGCGAGGATACATGCATCCACCCTCCGTCGCATGGAATCCCTGATGCGCTGATGCACCCCTGGAGAATGGCGTATTGTATCACAGCCGTCCACAATACGAGCACGAAGAGTCTCTACATTTGGTACCGGGGTTGCGTAGACAAGAGCTTTCAAATGCCCCCATAAATGAAAGTCAAGAGGGTTGAGGTCAGGAGAGCGTGGAGGCCATGGAATTGGTCCGCCTCTACCAATCCATCGGTCACCGAATCTGTTGTTGAGAAACGTACGAACACTTCGACTGAAATGTGCAGGAGCTCCATCGTGCATGAATCACATGTTGTGTCGTACTTGTAAAGGCACATGTTCTAGCAGCACAGGTAGAGTTTCCCGTATAAAATCGTGATAACGTGCTCCATTGAGCGTAGGTGGAAGAACATGGGGCCCAATCAAGACGTCACTAACAATGCCTGCCCAAACGTTCACAGAAAATCTGTTTTGATGGCGTAAAGAGATCATTTGCACTGAAATGAGGATTGACAGATTGTCGGATGAAACATTCGCAGAAGTGTAGTACCCGTGGAGGCCAATCAGCTGCTGATAGTGCCTGCACACGCTGTACATGGTACGGAAACAACTGGTTCTCCCGTAGCACTCTCCATACAGTGACGTGGTCAACGTTACCTTGTACAGCAGTAACTTCTCTGACGCTGACATTAGGGTTATCGTCAACTGCACGAAGAATTGCCTCGTCCATTGCAGGTGCCCTCGTCGTTCTAGGTCTTCCCCAGTCGCGAGTCACAGGCTGGAATGTTCCGTGCTCCCTAAGACGCCGATCAATTGCTTCGAACGTCTTCCTGTCGGGACACCTTCGTTCTGGAAATCTGTCTCGATACAAACGTACCGCGCCACGGCTATTGCCCCGTGCTAATCCATACATCAAATGGGCATCTGCCAACTCCGCATTTGTAAACATTGCACTGACTGCAAAACCACGTTCGTGATGAACACTAACCTGTTGATGCTACGTACTGATGTGCTTGATGCTAGTACTGTAGAGCAATGAGTCGCATGTCAACACAAGCACCGAAGTCAACATTACCTTCCTTCAATTGAGCCAACTGGCGGTGAATCGAGGAAGTACAGTACATACTGACGAAACTAAAATGAGCTCTAACATGGAAATTAAGCATTTCCGGACACATGTCCACATAACATATTTTCTTTATTTGTGTGTGAGGAATGTTTCCTGAAAGTTTGGCCGTTCCTTTTTGTAACACCCTGTAAAGCATGTCCGAGAGATGCGGGGAACAATGCAGTCATTGTCGTAAAGCGTAAACGGAGCGATTCCTCTGACTTCCAAAATGGCATGATCATTGGCTTTCGAGCCAAGGGTGGAAGCATTTCCCAAGTGGCTAAGTTTGTAAACCGTTCGCGTGCCGCCGTGGTAGAGTATACCGTTCAGGGCAAAATGGTGATGACCTAAGCCGACGCCGAGGCAACTGTGGTGCACCACGTGCCATAGATGACAGGGCCGAACGATGGCTGCGGAGCTGTGTACAGCCGAATAGACGTGCAACTGTTGAGCAACTGACCGCCCAGATGAACCGAGGGGCTACCAACAGTGTCTCCTCAACGACCGTTCAGCGAACGTTACTGCGTGTGGGCCTCCGGAGCAGGCGCCTGGTTCATGCACACTTGCTGACTGTTGTTCATTGGCGACAAAGACTGGTATTTGCACGCCAATACCGCAGCTGGACGTCCACTGAGTGGCAACAGATGGCCTTTTCAGATGAACCACACACATTTTATGCTCCACCAGATAGATGACCATTGGCGTGTACAGCGTGAAACGTCTGAAAGTTTACAGCAATCGTCTGGAGGATCCAGGCCGGAGGAGGGTTCGTTATGGTCTGCGGAACGTTTTCGTGTCATTCCCTGGATGATCTCGTCATTCTGGAAGACTTAATGGATCAAAACAAGTTTGCATATATCCTGGGGACCATGTCCACCCCTACGTGCAATTTTTTTTTCTAGGCACGATGGCACCTACCAGCAGGACAATGCAACGTGTCACGGAGCTCACAGTGTACCAGGTGTACCGGTATGAAATGAGCGTTTTTTTGTGAAAATGAAACACTAATTTTGAATTGAAAAGTAAAAACATTTTATTCAAAGTACTGGCCGTTGCTTTCTATACATTTTGACCACCTTTCTGGCAATTTGTAGACACAATGCCAGTAGAAATGTTCGTCTTTTGAAGCAAACCAATCCGACACCCAATTTTCGACTTCTTCGTAGGAACCGAAGTGTTCCTCAGCCAATGCGTGTCCCATTGATGAAAACAAATGGCAGTCGGAAGGGACCAAGTCTGGAGAATACGGCGGGTGGGGTAGCAGCTCCCAGCCAAGTGTTTTGATTGTATCCTGAACCAGTTTTACTTTGTGTGCAGGTGCATTGTCGTGTAAAAAATTTACTTTGCCATGTCTTCTGGCCCAGCCTGGTCTTTTTTCGATCAGTGCATAGTTCAAATTGATCATTTGTTGTCTGTAGCGATCATCACTCACAGTTTCACCGGGTTTTAGAAGCTCATGATACACCACACCTTTCTGATCCCACGAAACACAGAGCATTGTTTTCTTGCCGAATCGATCTGGTTTTGCAGTTGATGTTGATGGTTGTCCCGGATTAACCCATGATTTTTACCGTTTAGGATTCTTAAAATAAATCCATTTTTCATCGCCAGTAACAATTCGATGCAAAATTGATTTTCTTTCATGTCTTTGAAGCAAAATTTGACAAATGGTTTTTCGGTTTTCCATCTGTCTTTCATTCAATTCATGTGGCACCCATTTTCCACTCTTTTGGATCTTTCCCATAGGTTTCAAACGGTCAGAAATTGTTTGTTGTGCAACATTTAGCATTGCTGCCATTTGTTTCTGACTCAAAGTATCATCTTCATCCAATATTGCTTGCAATTCGGCGTCTTCGAACTTTTTTGGTGGTCTTCCACGTTCTTCATTTCTTACATGAAAATCATTATTTCTGAACCGTTGAAACCATCTTTTGCAGGTTGCTTCTGATAGAGCATGATCACAATATGCCTCGACAAGCATTTGGTGCGACTCTGCAGCACTTTTTTTCAAATGAAAACAAAAAATTAATGCTTTCCGCAAATCATCACTTTCTGGTAGAAAATTCGACATTGTTAATGCGATGAAAACATGTGATGTTGTTTGTTCCATGACTTGATGTATACTAAATATCTTTGACAGATGTCATACCAAGCAAACGAAAAAAAATTAAGGCTTGTTCACAACAAATGTTCCCTATCGACACATTTGTATCTTAACGCTCATTTCATACCGGTACACCTGGTACATGCCTGGTTCGAGGAGCATCACGATGAGTTTACTGCACTCCCCTGGCTACCAAACTCCCCGGATTTAAACTCTGTCGAGAATCTGTGGGAACACCTCGATCGGGCTGTACACCTGGATCCTCAATCGGGATATCTAGCGCAGCTGACCACGGCACTGGAGTCGGCATGACACCACATCGCTGTCGATTGCTTCCAGAACCTCACCGACACTCTTCCCGCACCTCTCGCACCGTTCCGCTCCGCAAAAGGTGGTTACTCAGGCTTTTGACAGGTGGTCACATTAATGTGACTGGACAGTGTAGTTATGAACGACACAATGGTTTTCAGATTCTAATCGGTTGTTAATAAGAAACTTCATTAGGAAGTAAATAAACAGGCTGCCTCGCAATTAATAGTGGAAACTGACACGAGTGAAAATATACGATAATAGAAGCCCGGTAAACATCTATATCTACATCCATACTCCGCAAGCCACCTGACGGTGTTCAAAAATGGTTCAAATGGCTCTGAGCACTATGGGACTCAACTGCTGAGGTCATTAGTCCCCTAGAACTTAGAACTAGTTAAACCTAACTAACCTAAGGACATCACAAACATCCATGCCCTAGGCAGGATTCGAACCTGCGACCGTAGCGGTCTTGCGGTTCCAGACTGCAGCGCCTTTAACCGCACGGCCACTTCGGCCGGCCCTGACGGTGTGTGGCAAAGCGTACCTTGAGTACCTCTATCGGTTCTCCCTTCTATTCCAGTCTCGTATTGTTCGTGGAAAGTAAGATTGTCGGTATGCCCTGTATGCGCTCTAATCTCTCTGATTTTATCCTCATGGTCTCTTCGCGAGATATGCAGGAGAGAGCATGGCTCCTCGGTGAAGGTATGTTCTCGAAACTTCAACAAAAGCCAGTACCGAGCTACTACTGAGCGTCTCTCTTGCAGAGTCTTCCACTGGAGTTTATCATCTCCGTAACGCTTTCGCGATTGCTAAATGATCCTGTAACGAAGCGTGCTGCTCTTCGTTGGATCTTCTCTACCTCTTCTATCAACCCTATCTGGTATGGATCACACAGCGGTGAACAGCATTCAAGCAATGGGTGAACAAGTGTAGTGTAATATACTTCCTTTGTTTTCGGACTGTATTTCCTTAGGATTCTTCCAATGAATCTCACTCTGGCATCTGCTTTACCGACGATAAATTTTATATGGTCATTCCATTTTAACTCACTCCTAATGCCTACTCCCAGATAATTTATGGAATTAACTGCTTCCAGTTGCTGACCTGCTATATTGTAGCAAAATGACAAAGGATCTTTCTTTCTATGTATTCGCAGCACATTACACATCGGTCTGCAAAACAAGCCATTTGCGAGAAAATTGCAAATGAACGGTAAACTGTTTTCAGTATGAAATATCTATTAGTAGATATACATTTGAACTGCAAACTTTTCGATTATATCTGCATCTAATTGGGCTCAAATTTCACCCATGATCTCATTTAACAGGAAGTAAAATAACGCAACAGCACGTTATACATCACAATGAACAGTGAACAGTGCACTCATATCTGTTAAAAGAGGTGTCCCACGTCTCGTTGTCGCATTTAGACGCAGTGCTGCACTCGTAGTTGCAGTGAGTTAAAAAGTCTTCTATATACCCCCTGATTATCTCGTAAATTTTGAGAGGACTGTACAGGTTGCTGCCCCATTTCTTCAACCACACGAACGATAGTGTTGTAGACTTCACTTCTGTGATGACCCTAGACAGAAAATGCAGAGGATTGAGGTGAGGCGGTCTTGGAGGCCAAGCTACAGGTCTCGCTTGACGTATCCAACTTGGACCAGATTGGCGAGTACATCTCGTCTCACATTAGCAATACCGGTGCTCATTATGTATGTACCACTTTGCCCACCCACGGGTGATGAGTGAAATCTGACCTCTATTAGACGGGGACTTAATCGAAAAGTTTACATTTCAAATTTATTTGTACTAACTTGAACAATATTTTATACTTAAGTTGTTGGCGGCTTGCAACCAAACATTCGCAATTGTCTCGCAAAGGGATCGTTTGCATACTCATCTTTAATGGGAAGTTTTTGCTTCAGTAATCGTATATTTTCACCCAATTCAGTTTTCACTATTAGTTATGATACATCCTATGTATTTCCTCCTGACGAAAAAAAAGGGGAGGGGGCAGCTTAGGGTTTAACGGCCCTTCGACGACGAGTTCATTAGAGACAGAGGACAAGTTTGAGAAAGAAGATTGAATCAGCCACGTCCTTTTTAATGGATCTATTCCGGAATTTGGTTCAGGCAATCCACGGAAGGTCTTAAAGTTGATCGGTTAGGATCCCGACTCTCTAGAATATTTGCACAGTCTTCTAACCATTGCGTAACCTCGCTCGGTTGCTATTGGCGTTGTTGAGTAACCATTGTTTTAGGTTTGAGTAACGTACTGACTACAGTACATTTCCCAAAATCTTCCACACAGTGTATAAAACATCACAGTTAACTTTCATTCGATAACGCTTTAAGCTAGTGACCTGTCATATGACGGACGAATAAAAGGACGTTTCACTGCGAGATATTAAACTTTTAAACTATTCGGTATTGTCAACGTAGAATTGAGTTGAAAAATTTAATCCAGTCAGAGTTTCAGTACGTTCCTTCTTTCATTTCTTCATTTTCTGATGATGTGTTGTGAATGAAGTAATGTATAAGGTACATTAAAAAAATGATCGTGAGACTGTAAAATGAAAAATGCTGAAGGGATTTTAATGCCATTGCCTACGGAAGACGGTATGGTCCTTATAAGAACGCCGGCCAGGGTGGCCGAGCGGTTCTAGGCGCTTCAGTCTGGAACCGCGCAACCGCTACGGTCGCAGGTTCGAATCCTGCCTCGGGCGTGGATGTTTGTGATGTCCTTAGGTTAGTTAGGTTTAAGTAGTTCGAAGTTCTAGGGGACTGATGACCTCAGAAGTAAAGTCCCTTAGTGCTCAGAGCCATTTGAACCACTTGATTCGAGCCGGCCGCTGGCGGCCGAGCGGTTCTGGCACTACAGTCTGGAACCGCGCGACCGCTACGGTCGCAGGTTCGAATCCTGCTTCGAGCATGGATGTGTGTGTTGTCCTTAGGTTTAAGTAGTTCTAAGTTCTAGGGGACTTATGACCTCAGCAGTTGAGTCCCATAGTGCTCAGAGCCATTTGAACCATTTTGAACTTGATTCGAACCTGCGACTGTAGCGGTTACAGACTGAAGCGCCTAGAACAACGGCCGGCCCTAATTCAATTCCTCAAGCAGAAGTGTGTGAGTTAAACATCTGAATTGAAAACGTCGTAGAACAGAAACGATACGTTTCCGGACATGTGTTCGTATTCAGAATATTATGTACTCACTCCCCTCTACAAGGCCTAGATGTCTATGATGGAAATTTCCGAACACGCTGTATATTTTGTGACCATCAGCCACTATCGTTAAAAGCTGTCACACGGAAGTACAGTCTAACTTAGCCCCATGACCGCCTCCCATAACGAGTAGGACAAACTGTAGAAAAAACTGAGTCGCTTAGCGAACGATGTTTCGAACAGAGAATCTGTTTCGTATTTTTTGAAGTTTTTAATGTCCATTTCAAGAATCTGCTTCTCACCGAGGCCTATCTCTTTCGCTACTATGAATGGAGAATAAGTTACACGCTCTGCTGTGACTTGCTACTTTGTAAGCTCATATTCAGAACTGAGCCTATTCGCTGTAAGGAACAAGCGTGAAGTTCGGTTCATCGTGAAATGATCTAAATTACATGAATTATCGCCGATGTTAACACAAATCGCAATAAATCGCTGTTGTTACACACATGCAAACTGAGGCAGTTGGCGCGGAAATACGTTTTAAAAGAGTATCTAGCATGAGCCATCAGTAATTTTTTGTTTAATTCTTTACTCAGATTGTATTCCTAATAAATAACTTATTTATTGCAAAAACACTTCCAGTTCGTTTTGTCAAAAAGAACTCCGAATGGTAAATTAATTCTGAGATAAATATTTCAAAACATGTTCTTTGGCAATTGGCATCTACTTTTAAAACTAGTGTTGCATACATCGAGAGTTGCAACTGTGCCAATTATATTTTCAAAATTAGTGTTTAAGTATTTGATAATATTTTCCACGTTTGTAAAAAGATATCGGCAATGGGATATAAAAATTAGGCGCAAACATATTTATGATTAGTGTTAAAAGGGACACACATTTTTTAAAAGTAATTATGAGCTTCTGAACATTGCTGTTGAAGTTTGTGGAGTTTCGGAAGTTTTGACAAAAATGTTCGGAATGTTAGAGAAGTGAAGAATATGATTTGTCTTGAAAGTACAGAAAAATGGTAAAAGAACTTCAGTTTTCGACCTTTCTAATCTCGGCGCCGTTTTGGAAACCATGCGTGTGGCTTTCCAAATTGTTATGGGCACTGAGAATCGAACCTGATCTCCTGAGTAGCTGATCACTACAGCACGGGGATGGACGCTAGCAGCAGCTGAAACTGAATATAGTAATTCTACTACAGAGAAAACCAGACGTAATGAAGACTAGTACATAAGTTGTGAATCATAATATATGTTTTTAAAATACTCTCCAGAGAAATGACTAATTTTTCAGTCTCGTTATGGCACCAGTTTACAACTGCAGAATTAATTATGAGAAAAAATTATAAATGGACAGATTTACTCACAAAAAGTCACTAGCACTTCAGTTAAATTGTTATTTCCTGGGAAAACACCTATGAGTTCTCTATGACACGTAGTACGTTAATTTGTCAGTATCAAATTTCGTAATTTATACACTTCACTGAACCACGATATCAGATCATGCTCGGTCATTAATGAAACTACCTCATACACATTCTTTGAAGAGAACTCGGATGATCCGTATAGTTTAAGTCCATTTTTCAAAGCACCATAATCTAACAATAAAAGTGAGCCATAAATTGACAACAGTTTATGTAAAAGATGGACAGGATATTTTAGTTTGTAGTTTTCGTAGTTCTGAGAGTAAAGCAGGTAAAATTCCAGCTATCGAAAGAAGAGTACCTTTGTTCTAGCTCACACAAATTGTGATCAGCTGCACTGAAGAGCCAAAGAAACTTTTACACCTGCCTAATATCGTGTAGGACCCCTACGAGTACGCAGAAGTGCCGCAACACGACGCGGCATGGACTCGACGAATGTCTGAAGTAGTGCTGGGGGGAACTGACACCATGAATCCTGCAGGGCTGTCCATAAATCCGTAGAAGTACGAGGGGGTTGGATATCTCTTCTGAACAACACGTTGCAAGGCATCCCAGATACGCTAAATAATGTACATGTCTGGGGAGTTTGGTGGCCAGCGGAAGTGTTTAAACTCAGAAGAGTATTCCTGAAGCCACTCTAGCAATTCTGGACGTGTGGGGTGTCGTATTGTCCTTTTGGAATTGCCCAAGTCCGTCGGAATGCACAATGGACATGTATGGTTGTAAGTGATCAGACAGGACGCTTACGTACGTGTCACCTGTCAGAGTCGTATCTAGACGAATCAGGGGTCCCATATCACTCCAGCTGAACATACCCCACACCATTACAGAGCCTCCACCAGCTTGAACAGTCCCCTGCTGATATTCAGGGTCCATGGATTCATGAAGTGGTCTCCATAACCGTAAACGCCCATCCGC
Source organism: Schistocerca nitens (assembly GCF_023898315.1). NCBI lineage: Eukaryota > Metazoa > Arthropoda > Insecta > Orthoptera > Acrididae > Schistocerca > Schistocerca nitens. The sequence continues at coordinate 294,491,547 of NC_064616.1, read as the reverse complement.
TCGATACGATTTGAAACGAGACTCGTCAGACCAGGCAACGTGTTTCCAGTCATCAACAGCCCAATGTCGGTGTTGACGGGCCTCGGCAAGGTGTAAAGCTTTGTATCATGCAATCATCAAGGGTACACGAGTGGGTCTTCGACTCCGAAAACCTATATCGATGATGTTTCGTTGAATGGTTCGCACGCTGACACTTGTTGATGGTCCGGCGCTGAAATCTGCAGCAATTTGCGAAAGGGTTGCACTTCTGTCACATTGAACGATTCTCTTCAGTCATCGTTGGTCCCGTTCTTGCAATATCTTTTCCTAGCTGCAGAGATGTAGGAGAATTCATGTTTTACCGGATTCCTGATATTCACGGTACACTCATGAAATGGTCGTATGGGAAAATCCCCACTTCATCGTTACCTCGGAGGTGCTGTGTCCCATCGCTCGTGCGCCGACTATAACGCCACGTTCAAACCCACTCGCATTCGGGAGGACGACGGTTCAATCCCGTGTCTAGCCATCCTGATTTAGGTTTTCCGTGATTTCCCTAAGTCACTCCAGGCACATGCCGGGATGGTTCCTTTGAAAGGGCACGGCCGACTTCCTTCCCCGTCCTTCCCTAATCCGATGACACCGATGACTTTGCTGTCTGGTCTCCTCCCCAAACAACCCAACCCAACCAATCCAAACTCACTTAAATCTGGTAACCTATAATTGTAGCTGCAGTAAACGCTCTAACTACTGCGCCAGGCTCTTGTTGTCTTGTATAGGCCTTGCCGACCGCAGCGGTGTATTCTGCCTGTTTACATATTCCGTATTTGAATACGCATGCCTATACCAGTTTCTATGGCGTTTCATTGTATTTCAAAATACAGAGGACAATAAATGTCTATTTCTGCTTCATATGGACGCAATCTCTTCTCTCTCTATTCGAAATGTGTGTCAGAGTTTTGAGTCGCGGACGATTTCCAAAAAATATCAAAAGTGTGTGTCCTGTCAAACTGCAGCTGTTCTAAAATCTCTTTAATCATCTTACTGCAGTACACGACTCCACAGTTTTTCGTCTGCAGTATGTTACACAAGACATGTATGTAACTGAATATCTTAAATAATATTGCCAATAAGAAACTTTACTGAACACTGTTCAGAAAATCCTAAAGACCCTGAGACTTCTCTACTGCATCGTTGTCACAGTTATCACTGTTATCCACAATACTGTCAAAGAATTGTAACAGTTCTGCTCTGTGTTCTTTAATTGTGTGGACTAATCTGGGTCAGAAGTTCCACCTACTTGGGACAAGTATAGGAACTTTGTTTGAACAAATTCGTGTGATGCGTTCTTTTAGAAGACATAGAAAAATGTGAAGAAAGACAAAAGATTTGTATAGACAAATATTTTACTTTCTTTTATGTTAGGTATGAAGTGAGTAAAGAGAGCCTTCGGATATCTTCACAAGACCTCACTCTGCAGGCCCTCATTATGACCGACCACTCATTGCTGATGCTCCATCATGCGTCTATCCAACCATCTTTCCTACATTGACAAATTTGTCAACGTTGCGTTCAGCATGAGAAAACACACTATTAGCAGTTCAGTCTGCACTGATATCAGTAAAACCAACAAATTTGTCGTTCAACTTGCCTTCATGAACATAACTCAGAACTGTCGACAGCTGCGATTTAGGTAGTATGTCAGAATTTTCCGTCAAGTATTATGGCTACAAAATTTGCTTATTTTATTTCCTGTTTAAGTGATTCCATGTCTAGGAATAGCTTTAATAATGTCATGCTGTATAGCTGCAGAAGTTCCTCGAAATACTGTAAATGTGCTCCAGTGTATCTCTAACAAGGTGTCACAGTTTGTCAGAACATTCAGTAATTCTATGTAACCTCCTTTGTTAACAGAAGCATCTGACTCATTATATCCTCTAAATTGGAGTTTTTGTTTAGTTAAATAACAAATTGCATTAATGTGTCTTATCAAAATCCCCCTGTCTGTTTTAATTTGTTCATTGTGCTGTCTGATGTTTCGGCACTGCTTGTTAAATAAGACGTGAGCTCTGATCTTCCCAAATATTTTTTAACTGCAAAAATGACTGAATGTAATTTGGAATTACACTACGCTTGTCCGTCCTCTTTTGGAGTACTGTTGCGCGGTGTGAGATCCTTACCAAAGAAGATTAACAGAGTACATTGAGAAAGTTCACAGAAGGGCAGCTGGTTTTGCGTTATCGAGAAATAAGGGAGAGAGTGTCACGGACATGATACAGGATTTGGGATGGAAACGTGTTTTGTTGCGGCGGGATCTTCTCACGAAATTTCAGTCACCAACTTTCTCCTCCGAATTGGCACCGGCCTACGTAGGGAGAAACGACCATCATAATAACACAAGGAAAATCAGAGCTCGCACGGGAAGATATAGGTGTTCTTCTTTTCGACGCACTGTTCAAGAGTTGAATAATAGAGAAATGGTGTGGAGGTGGTTCGATGAAACCTCTGCCCTGCACTTAAGTGTGATTTGCACAGTAGCCATGTAGATGTAGATGCAAAATGTCGTTGTTGCCCGACTGAGAAGATATTTACGTCTGAAAAACTGTGTTTACTCCACGCCGATTTGTCTCTGGAAAACAGCAAACATGGCCAACAAAAACGTTTGTTTGAATCGGGACAACGCGTCAACCAGTCACCACGCTCATACTGCGAAACAAAAAATTGTCTAACGTAGTGTTCGTTTTTGTTCGTATGCTGTGAAACTATGTTAGGTAATGGAGACTTCGTACTAACTTCTCTAATTACTTCAAATTTTTTTTGTTCTCGTGGAAAACGGTTTTTCAAGTAAGTGCTTCACAGTTATATTTACCTCCATCGCAGTTTTGGATTGGAACAAAAACAGTAAAACTTTCGTAGTTTCTGAAACAAACATCTGCAGTTAAAAACAAAGAACAAAAAACTTCTAACGGAATGCGTCTTAGAAACGCTGCACTCACGTGCGAAAGCGTCCATGCCAGTCGAAACGAGCGATGCAGTGCTGTCACCGCATACTTTCAATAACGTCAAGTCGCATCCACTCCCGGAGATTAAATGTGCGCGCACCATTCCGTCTTTCCCTCCTGCCTGCGTTTCCTCAACGGTGTGTGCGGCCTCGCCTTAGAGCGCTTCCCCCTCCACGACACTCAGCTTACCTGTTGGCGGGCGACGTTTCTTAGGCTCCCCTCTAACCCGGAGTCTGATCACAAGAGTGCTGTCGCCCCGCAGAATGTAGAATGCGTGTCTGAGCACGTTTTCTGCCACAGGCCGCAGTTACTCGTACTTGTGTCCAGGAAAAGAGCAGAACTCAGTGCTGTTCCCTGTCCCTCAGCTAATTGTTTTCCAAAGATTTCAAAAATAGACGTATTCGCAAAACGTACAAATTTTGACGGGGCTTGCGGCTCACGCCTAGCACACACAATGAATATACGCCACTGGGAGGCATCAAAAGGAGAGACATGGTCTGTACTGCGTTTCCTTACTGCGGAAGGAATGCGGGAAACGGAAATTCATCGCAGAATGGCACAAGTCTACGGAGAGCATCGAATATCCGTCGCAGTTCCGACGTTAAATCTGACCTCTGGGGCAAAGTCTGCCACAGTAACTCGCCGGTCTTCAATATGAGGGCATCCACCTGCTTGGAGCTGATGACCTCGATGTTGAGCGCCCCGCAAACCAACATCATCAACATCACATTCTTGATACGGTGTGGCATCCCAGATCGTGCTTCATCAGCCAATGACATCCGTCCTTTGGTCGCTTGTGCCGTTCCTTGACCTTTGCACAGACAGGCTGTGCTCTTCCTACACTTAAGCCATTCTTTGACGAATTTCCGTTCGCCGTACTCCATCCGCTGCCAGGAAACGCACTACACCCCTCTGCTTTTCTTCTGAAGCCACCATTTCACCGTTTCAGAACGACTTAGTGCAGTGGACGGTCGACGCGTGCACGTTAGGGATGGAAAAAACCGACGGTTAAAAGCGATACTGGGATTTTAATTCTGAATAATCGGTATTTTTCGGTATTTGTTTGGTCTCGGTTATAACAAGTGCTTTTTATTTTTTTACTAATTACCGAGTAGGAAAACAGAAATATCAATTAGTCATAGCAGCAGCGAAAATTTTTCGTTTTTAAATGAACCCTTTTCAAAAGAGAAGTAATTTTTATTCGTAAAATTTGTATTTGTTTGAAATATTAGGCTATTATAGAAAATGAGAGAAGTCATCAGTGCTATTTTAATAACAATGCCGACAGAAACTAGCAACAAACACATGGCATAAGAATTAGTATAACATTGCTCAGGCAATAATGTCCTTGTTGCCGTGTGTCATTGCTTAAGATAAATGCGTACAATTGACCCACCTGGTCTATACAGTAGTTTATCGTTGTCGTCGCCAGACATCTGTTGTATTGCAGAATGGCATCAACTGCAGCCTGGAAACATTTCTACAAAGTGACGTAGTAATGAAGTACAATGTTTCACTCGCTTTAAAAGATTAAAGATTTGCCTGGCATGTCTATGAAATAATAAAAGAGGAAGAAAATAATGCTAACAGTAATAAATTGGAAACTTAACAATTAGTTTATGTCGTACAACAAAAATAGAAAGTAGCTGCTCTGGTGCATGTGTCTACATAATATGCCTTTATGTGCTTGCGGCGTTTTTCTAGCACCACGAAAATAAGATTAGAGAAATTAGGGCTCATATGCAGGCATACAGACAGTCGTTTTTCCTTTGCTGGAACGGGAAAGGAAATGACTAGTATGATTTCTGAGCAGAGTTTCAAAAAATTAGAATCATTAAGAGAATACTGGTGATTTTTTGTAGTATTCAACCGCTTATAATTTTTCGAGAAAAGCCGCGAACGGTGGACGGACTAAGCTTTCTGTTATTTGTCAGTTTAATTTAATATTTTGATCCTATATATCTTGAAACTAAGAATGACAACATTTTCCAATCTTTGTTCGATTTCGACATTTATTACGTGGTATATTGGGAATAAAAAACCGAAAATCTGTTACTTCAGAAACTGGTTATTTTGAGCGCATTTAACAGTCAGGTTAAACTGGCGTGAAAAAAGAGAAACAGTACAAACAAAAACCGGTTATTTCCGCGACAATCGCCATCCCTAATGCTCGTGCTCACGCGGTCGTCACGTGGGCATAGAATAGGGAATACATACTCTTTATTCTGTGACGTGGGTGTGCACCCATTTCCCTCTTGGCGGCGAATTTGGAACCTCAGCACTCTTACGGGGATCACATCTTCTTCCGCAGACAATGGTACTACGATCCCTTTAGCAGTTTTCGTTTTACAGCCTCCTTATATTAACACATTTTTATTGATATGATAAATTTCGATAATATATCTGTTAATATCTTCACTGTTTCCAGGCTGGTTTCTGTACAAGCTGCATATAACCTTTATATCCCTGTAGTTCATTTCTTCTACTTTCAAAACTTCAAAGAGTGTCTTTCAGTCAACAATGACAAATGCTTTCTCTAAGTATACAGACGTTCCTTTCCTTCAACCTACCATCTAAGATAAGCCGTAGGGTCAGTATTGCCTCGCGTATTCCTACGTTTCTCAGAACCCAAACCGATCTTCCCCGAAGGCAGATTGTATCAGTTTTCCTCCGTTATCCAATCTGTTCATGTTAGTATTTTGCAACCATGATTTATTAAACTGATAGCTCGGTAATATTCACACATGTCGCACCTGGATTCTTTGGAACTGGAATTATTACTTACAGTATTTGTGAAGTCTGATGGTATTTCGTTGGTCTCGTGTATCTTACACTCCAAGTGGTACAGTTTTGTCATGGTTGGTTCTCCTAAGGATCTTAATATTTCTGAGGGAATGTCGTCTACTTCACAGGCGTTGTTTCGACTTCGATAATTTAGTGCTCTGTCAAATTCTTCTCCCTGTGTCATATGTCCCATCTCAGCTTCATCTGCTTCCTCTTCACATTCCATAACATTAACTTCAAGTTCATTTCCCTTGTAAAATCCAGGTATACGTTCAATCCAGATTTCAACTAGTCTTCTTTGCTTAGCATTGGTTCGCCATCAGAATTCTTGATATTCATACACTTGCATCTCTTTACTCCTCCTTAGGGAAGAATGATGGTGATTATATGAATTAATACATTGACTTACGATTTATTGGAAACATGTTACCAAGTTTTTATGACTATGACCATTATTTTCGCCAGAATAAAGTATACGAGCTCCTGCACAGTTCAGTTTGCGTATCGTTCAACTTTCTTTCAGTCGAAGGTCTGCATACTTCAGTATTGTTTTATCTTTGACATGTGTACGCTCCAGTATTGCAATAACTTTTTTATACTTACAGGAGTCAGCCATAGATGGCACTTATTATATGAAAAAAGAATGTAAAGAAGTCTTAGATGTCAGTTTGTCCTTTCTCGAAATTGTACTTCAAATGATACAACTATTGGTGTTTATACAGGGTGAATGTAACAGTTTGGAGTGAACTGTTCATATATTATCCACAATAATCCTTCGCTTACAACGAAAGAAACCCAAGTTTGCCGGAAATCATTTTACTAAAGGAGATGCAATCCAAGATACATCTGGACGTTCTCTTGATGAGAACTCTTCTAGGAAGAAGATATTTCTAATTTGCTGTCACAATCTGATAATTCAAGTAAATAAGATTCTTCTGGGTTTAAACTGGTTGATATTAGCATTTTGTGCTCCAAAATTAACTCATTTTTACAATGTAGTGAATGTGGTATCAGTTGCAAAGTGGAAATTGTAGATAATGTAAATAAGAGATCTGGAATTGGAAGTAATTTGTATTTAGATAACAGTAATAGTGATGCAGAGGATTCAATTTATACATTAACCTTTTCGCTACGGTGAATTTCTGTAGAAGTCTGCAGCGAATGTGCCACCCTGGATGCTGTAGCAGTTCCGCCTTGCGTCATACTTCTCCGCTTCAGTACGCTCGACTTGTGTAGAAGCTTGACCTATGCACCATCTAGCGGCTTAGATTAAGGTCTGTAGTTAACAACATAGTCACTAGATGGCAATTGCATTCAGTTTGAAAGCATTGGTTTCGCTTGAGTTGCACTGCTGATTTCCCGCCTTGTTTCTAATCTGAAGTGTAGTGTTATTAGCCTCAGTTTCTACTAGAAGTGATATGGCAGATAAGCGATATACTGTGGGCGAAGCTCTTTCTCTCATAATAGGTAGTGACTCTGAAGATAAAAGGGAATCATCGTCCGAATCTGACGATGAACATGAAACACCTATTGTAGCTACTTCTACATCAGGTACACGTGCAACTCCAGCTGTTCCATTGACATCCCCAGAGTTGAATCTGTGCACAGACACAGCCAATATCAAAAACATGTAATTTGCATAAATATTTTCCCGAATAAATATATAGTATAAAATCCAATAATTGCGATAACACTAAGAGTGTGAAAGCAGGACAGAGTAGCGCAGCGGGGAGCGCGAAAAATGCGCCGTAGGGCTGGCGCTCGTCCGCAGCGCACGACGCAACAATCACGGCGCCGGCGTGAAAGAGTTAAAGGCATACAGGGGAAACTATGAGACAAATCTAAGGCTTGATTATGCTTTGAGAGTATTAGGTAAGGGGCGAGCAGCTGGTGCTATGCTGACAGGTGCACTGAACATGCCTCCTCCTGCGCAGCGATTTCATGACATAAATTCACCGAGCGAGGTGGCGCAGTGCTTAGCACATCAGACTCGCATTCGGGAGGACGACGGTTCAGACTCACGTCCGGCCATCCTGATTTACGTTTTTCCATGATTTCCCAAAGTCAACGGCCTTGCCGTAGTACTAACACCGGTTCCCGTCAGATCACCGAAGTTAAGCGCTGTCGGGCTGGGCTAGCACTAGGATGGGTTACCATCCGGTCTGCCGGGCGCTGTTGGCAAGAGGGGTGCACTCAGCCCTTGTGAGGCAAACAGGAGCTACTTGATTGAGAAGTAGCGGCTCCGGTCGCGGAAACTGACAACGGCCGGCAGAGCGGTGTGCTGACCACATGTCCCTCCATATCCGCATCCAGTGATGTCTATGGGCTGAGGATGACACGGCGGCCGGTCGGTACCGTTGGGCCTCCATGGCCTGTTCGGGAGGAGTTAAGGTTTTTTTTTTTTTTTAGTGATTTCCCAAAATCGCTTCAGCCAATGCCGGGATGGTTCCTTTGAAAGGGCAGGGCCAACTTCCTCCCCCATCCTTCCCTAATACGATGTGACGGATGAAAATTTGGAAATTTGTGGTAAGGACTATGGGCCAAACTGCTGAGGTCAGAGGTCGCTAGGCTTACACACTAATTAAACTAACTTAAACTAAGGATAACACACGCACACACTCATGCCAGAGGGAGGACTCGAACCTCCGACGGGAGGAGCCGCACAAACCGTGACAAGACGCCTGAGACCGTACGGCTACCACGCGCGGCGGACGGATGACCTCGCTGTTTGGTCCCCTCCCGCAAATCAACCAACCGACATAAATTCAGAATTGTATACAGCTCTTGCAGTTGCATGTACCCATAGTATGTCAAAAACTACCTTGGGAACTGCTCAGTATAATGAAGGAAGTACAGATCTTACTGTGTCAGTAGATGGTTCATGGATAAGAGAGGACACACTTCTCTTCGTGGTATTCCACCTATAATCAGTGTTGAAATGGGAAAGTACTACCTGTGCAATGTACCGAGTGATCAAAAAGTCAGTATAAATTTGAAAACTGAATAAATCACGGAATAATGTAGATAGAGATTCTGCCAAAGTTGTGCGTGAAATGATGTTAGTACACGTTCTTTTTCTCACAGTGTCTCTCTCCACAAACTTGACTACGTCAAAATACTAAAAATAATAAACAAAAATTGTGCTTACCTGTATTTCAGTAAAAGAACCTATAATTTTAAAATACCTGTACAGGTATTCACCGGGAAACAGCTGACGTGCAAATATCTCAACGGGAGATAAACGTCTTTAACAGGTCCGTTACTCCATAATCCGGGTTTTATGGCCTCAGCACCATGCCGTGTATCACACGAATTGCAGGGATATACCTGGTGATCAAAAAGTCAGTATAAATTTGAAAACTGAATAAATCACGGAATAATGTAGATAGAGAGGTACAAATTTACACCCATGCTTGGAATGACATGTTTTATTAGAACCAAAAAATAAAAATGTTCAAAAAATGTCCGACAGATGGCGCTTCATCTGACCAGAATAGCAATAATTAGCATAACAAAGTAAGACAAAGCAAAGATGATGTTCTTTACAGGAAATGCTCAATATGTCCACCATCATTCCTCAACAATAGCTGTAGTCGAGGAATAATGTTGTTAACAGCACTGTAAAGCATGTCCGGCGTTATGGTGAGGCATTGGCGTCGGATGTTGTCTTTCAGCATCCCTAGAGATGTCGGTCGATCACGATACACTCGCGACTTCAGGTAACCCCAAAGGCCAAAGCCAATAATCGCACGGACTGAGGTCTGGTAACCTAGGAGGCCAAGCATGACGAAAGTGGCGGCTGAGCACACGATCATCACCAAACGACGCGCGCAAGAGAACTTTCACGCGTCTAGCAATATGGGGTGATTCTAATAAAACCCAATGTTATTCCAAGAATGTGTGTCAATTTTTACCTCTCTATCTACATTATTCCGTGGTTTATTAAGTTTTCAAATTTATACTGACTTTTTGATCACCCGGTATGTCAAAATAAGCAAAGCCACAAAGAATCACGCAACAAGAATCACAGTGGGGCTAGTGGAAGCATGGAAGTTAAAGCTACAATAAAAATGTATGAAAGATCTGTCATGAAACACAATATAAGGTATAGCAGTTACTTAGGGGATGGCAATTGTAAGGCTTTCAAAGCAGTATGTGAAGCAAATGCATAGGGTAAAGACTGCAAGATAACAAAATTGAAGTGTGGGACACGTAAAGAAACGTTTAGGTAGTAGACTGAGAGAGCTGATAAAATGAAAAAAAAGGGGCAAAAATTAGAAGACGGAAAGATGTTCTGGTTGTCTTTTTTGCAAGGAAATAAACACTCCGCAAGTTCATTTTAGAAAAGCAGTCCGAGAAACACTACAAGGGTAGTTTCTATGAATAGAGTAGTCTGGGCAACGTTTTTCCATAAGGTATCTACCAATGAGCATCCACAACGTATGTTTTGCCCCAAATGCAATGACACGTAGAGCAAATATTGGAAATGTAAGGAGGCTGGTGAAACATACGACCATAAAAATAGCTCATCCTATGCAGTTTTAAATAAAGTAAAACCTGTGTACAGAGATATTGTGCATCCGACGCTTTTAGAAAAAGTTTACATGCATCTACACGTAAGTACGATGAAAATTTTAACAGTCAAATTTGGCTGCAATACACCAAAACTACATTTTGTGGTGCTAAAACTGTTCAGGTAGTAACGTATGATGCTGTATTCTGTTATAATGATGGTAAAAAAGGAAAAGTGAAGGTATTAATACTTTTAGGAATGAATCCAGGGATGCACACATTATAAAACTGATAGTCCTGGACAAGGAGCAGGTCCATCGGGCTGATGCAGCACTGACAAATACATCCCAAATTCAGATTCACAGGCAGTTGACAAAATCACAGAAAAGAGGAAGTGAAGGTGTGGAAGACCCTGATTATGGTGCAGGAAGGTCTTAAACATCCATATATATCAGCGATAATTGAAAAATTTAACAAAGTGAAATTGAAATCTATTTTTCTACAAACGTTATTTATAGTTTTAGGAACATATACCTCCCTGACAGGTTAAGCCAGAACCTTCAAATTTTCTCAGCTTGTACATATAGGTAACCTGCTTAAAATAGACTACAATGAAGTGGGGGGGTTACAAGATATACGTGATGAAACATATGAAAAATTGGAGTTCAAGAACTGTCCACATTATAAAAATTCATTAAACTTTAATTAATAGATCTGTAGTATTCATTTTTGTCCAAGTTGTATACTGAAACTTTAAGACTGTTTTAGCCAACTTTCATGACAGTGTGTCTACTGGTTGAGAAATTGTGTATTCCTAAATTGTTTAATGTCACTATATAGTCATTAACATATGGTTCAAATGGCTCTGAGCACTATGCGACATAACTTCTGAGGTCATCAGTCGCCTAGAACTTAGAACTAATTATACTTAACTAACCCAAGGATATCACAAACATCCATGCCCGAGGCAGGATTCGAACCTGTGACCGGAGCGGTCGCTCGGTTCCAGACTGTAGCGCCTAGAACCGCACGGCCACTCCGGCCGGCTGTCATTAACAACTGATAATGTTAATATTCACTGCAAAACTTCTTTTCCTATAAGAAATTGTAGACTGACTTCCTTCAAATAGCTGTGCCAGGTCACATTTAAATATGTTAATATGAAGCATTTGTTTAATTTAATTAAATACTGCTACAATTTCACCACCATCTCCGCTCAGTCTTCCTATAGGCGGTTTATATCTTTCCCCTAGTTACGATTGCTTCTACAGCCTTGGATGGTCGAATTCTGTTTATTGCAAGAATTTTAAGGAAGTTCAGCTCATCTTCGAAGAAGACCGCGTGTGAACGTTAGTGGCACCCCGTTCTTGAGTGCTGCGCAGGTGTGTAAGATTCCTATCAGATCGGATTCTACATCTACATCGGTACTCGGCAAATCACATTTAAGTGCCTGGCAGAGGGTTCATCGAACAACCTTCACAATTCTCTATTATTCCAATATCGTATAGCGCGAAAAGAATGAACACCTATATCTTTCCGTACGAGCTCTGATTTCCCTTATTTTATCGTGGTGATCGTTCCTCCCTATGTAGGTCGGGGTCAACAAAATATTTTCGCATTCGGAGGAGAAAGTTGGTGATTGGAGTTTCGTGAGAAGATTCCGTCGCAACGAAAAACGCCTTTCTTTTAATGATTTCCAGCCCAAATCCTGTATCATTTCTGTGACACTCTCTCCCATATTTCGCGATAATACAAAACGTGCTGCCTTTCTTTGAACTTTTTCGATGTACTCCGTCAGTCGTATCTGGTAAGGATCCCACACCGCGCAGCTGTATTCTAAAAGAGGACGGACAAGCGTAGTGTAGGTCTGTTACATTTTCTAAGTGTCCTGCCAATAAAACGCAGTCTTTGGTTAGCCTTCCCCACATTTTCTTTGTGTTCCTTCCAATTTAAGTTGTTCGTAATTGTAATACCTAGGTATTCAGTTGAATTTACCGCTTTTAGATTAGACTGATTTATCGTGTAACCGAAGTTTAACGAATTCCTTTTAGTGCTCATGTGGATGGCCTCACACTTTTCGTTATTTAGAGTCAACTGCCACTTTTCGCACCATCTCGATATTTCTTCTAAATCGTTTTGCAGTTTGTTTTGACCTTCTGATGACTTTATTAGTCGCCAAACGACAGCGTCGTCTGCAAACAACCGAAGACGGCTGCTCAGATTGTCTCCCAAATCGTTAATATAGATAGCAAACAGCAAAGGGCCTATAACACTACCTTGGGGAACGCCAGGAATCACTTCTGTTTTACTCGATGACTTCCCGTCAATTACTATGACCTGTGACCTCTCTGACAGGATATCACAAATCCAGTCACATAACTGAGACGATATTCCATAAGCACGCAATTTCAGTACGAGCCGATTGTGTGGTACAGTGTCAAATGCCTTCCGGAAATCCAGAAATACGGAATCGATCTGAAATCCCTTGACAATAGCACTCAACACTTCATGTGAATAAAGAGCTAGTTGTGTTTCACAGGAACGATGTTTTCTAAACCCTTGTTGACTGTGTGTCAACAGACCGTTTTCTTCGAGGTAATTCATAATGTTCGAACACAATATATGTTCTAAAATCCTGCTGCATATCGACGTTAACGATATGGGCCTGTAATTTAGTGGATTACTCCTACTACCCTTCTTGAATATTGGTGTGATTTGTGCAACTTTCCAGTCTTTGGGTACGGATCTTTCGTCGAGCGAACGGTTGCATATGATTGTTAAGTATGGAGCTAATGCATCAGCATACTCCGAAAGGAACCTAATTGGTATACAGTCTGGACCAGAAGACTTGCTTTTATTAAGATTAAAGGAAGACATCAAAACAATTCAGAGGCGTGCCGCTAGATATTTACCAACATGTTCGATCAGTACACAAGTATTACGGAGATGCTTTTTGAGCTCGAATGGGAATCCTTGGAGGGAAGACGACGTTCTTTTCGAGAGACACTATTGAGATAATTTAGAGATCTGGCATTTGATGCTGACTGCAGAACGATTCTACTGCTGCCGACGTTTATTTTAAGTAAGGACCACGAAGATAAGAGAAATTAGGGCTCGCAAGGAGGCATACAGACAATAGTTTTTCCCTCGCTCCATTTGCAAGTGGAACAGGAAAGGAAATGACTGATAATGGTACAAGGTACACTCCGCTATGCAGCAGGCGTGGTTTGCGGAGCATGTATGTTGATGTAGATGAATTTGTCCTCTAGCCATTCCAGCTTAGCCATTTTCCACTTTCTGCCAATCTCATTTTTAAATGTCTACATCGTCTTTCGCCTACTTCATCCGTTGGATTTTTATATTTTTTCCTTTCGTCAGTTAAATTCAGCACCTCGTGTGTCATCCAATGATTTCTACTAGGCCTTGACTTTCTACCTACTGATCACATGCTGTCTTCCATATTTCATCTCTCAAAGCTATCGACTCGTCTTCTACTGTATTCCCTTACCCTGTTTCAGTCAAACGTTACCTAATGCTCCCTAGGAAACGCTCAATAATCTCTAGGTCTTTCAAGTTATCGAGGTTCCATCTCCTTAATTTGTAAGCATTTGGTAATTTTTTAAATTTTAATCTTCAGTTTGCAACCAACAAGTTCTGGTCATAGACCACATCTGCCCCTGGAAATATCTTACAGTGTAATATCTGATTTCGAAATATCTGGCATACTGTTATATAATCAATCTGAAACCTTCCCGTGTTCCCAGGTCTCTTCCACGTATTCAAACTTCTTACATGGTTCTTGAACTAGGCGTTAGGCAATGATTAAATAACTCTCCACAAATTTCTGCCAGGCGCTTCCTCTTTCATTGCTTTTCCTCAGTCTACATTGTCCTACGATTTTTCCTTCTTTTCCATTTCGTTCTATAGAATTCCAGAATCCAATCACATCACGTAATATGGAAAATAATTTTCTATTGTTCAGCATAGCTCAACGTTCCTTTTCAGAAAGGAAATGTAACACTGACTCGCCTTTGTTATGCAAAATTTATTCCGTATTTATATTTACATCTGCATTTTAATCCTACACTGAAGCGCCAAAAAAAAAAAAAAAAAAAAAAACTGGTATAGGCATGCGTATTCAAATACAGAGATATGTAAACAGACAGAATACGGCACTGCGGTCGGCAACGCATATTTAAGGCCGGCCGGAGTGGCCGAGCGGTTCTAGGCGCTACAGTCTGGAACCGTGCGACCGCTACGGTCGCAGGTTCGAATCCTGCCTCGGGCATGGATGTGTGTGATGTCCTTAGGTTAGTTAGGTTTAAGTAGTTCTAAGTTCTAGGGGACTGATGACCTCAGAAGTTAAGTCCCATAGTTCTCAGAGCCGAGCCTATTTAAGACAACAAGTGTCTGGCGCAGTTGTTAGATCGGTTACTGCTGCTACAATGGCAGGTTATGAAGATTTAAGTGAGTTTGAACATGGTGTTATAGATGGTGCACGAGCGATGGACTGAGCATCTTCGAGGTAGCGACGGAGTGGGGATTTTCCCGTACGACCATTTCACGAGTGTACCGTGAATATCTGGAATCTGGTAAAACATCAAATCTCCGACATCGCTGCAGCCGGAAAAAGATCCTGCAGGAATGGGACCAATGACAACTCAAGAGAATCATTCAACGTGACAGAAGTGCAACCCTTAAATTGCTGCAGATTTCAATGCTGGGCCACCAACAACAAGTGTCAGCGTGCGAACCATTCAACGGAACATCAACGATATAGGCTTTCGGAGAGCACGACACAAAGCTTTACGCCTCGCCGGGGCCCGTCAGCATTGACATTGGACTGTTGATGACTGGAAACATGTTGCCTGATCGGACGAGTCTCGTTTCAAATTGTATCGAGCGGATGGGCGTGTGCAGGTAGGGAGACAATCTCATGAATCCATGGTCCCTGCATGTCGGCAATGGACTGTTCAAGCAGGTAGAGGCTGTACAATGGTGTGGGGTGTGTGCAGCTGGAGTGATATGAAATCCCTGATACGTCTAGATACAACTCTGATCGGTGACACGTACATAAGCATCCTGTCTGATCACCAGCATCCATTCATGTCGATTATGCATATCGACGGACTTGGGCAATTTCAGCAGGACAATGCGACACCCCACACGTCCAGAGTTGCTACAGAGTGGCTCCAGAAACACTCTTCTGAGTTTAAACACTTCCGCTGTCCACCGAACTCCCCAGGCATGAAAATTATTGAGCATATCTGGGATGCCATGCAAAGTGTTGCTCAGAAGAGATCTCCACCCAGTTGTACTCTTACGGATTTATGGACAGCCCTGCAGGATTCATGGTGCCAGTTCCCTCCAACACTACTTCAGGCATTCGACGAGTCCATGCCACGTCGTGTTGAGCCACTTCTGAGTGCTCGCGGGGGTTTTACACGATATTAGGCAGGCGTACCAGTTTCTTTGACTGTTCAGTGTATATTTCCTGTGGACTGTAATAACATGCGATAATTTATAGGTTAAGACATAACAATCATCATAAATTCGTACTTCAGTGCCGGTTCAAAATCCAAATCCAAATACGTACTTCATTTCGTCGCGTCTAGTGTTGTTTCGTGTGTCCGCTCGCTGACACGTTTTGTCTGTGTTCGGAGGGGCTCGATCGTGCGGGCGATTGGAAGTGCCGGTAGCGCATAAGGCCACACCGTGCGGCTATCGCCGGCGTTAGAGGCTTACTTCCATATTAAACTACGTTTAGCTTTATTGAGCTGGCGATCTGATACACTCCTACGTATTATCTTTAGAGTAACAATTAACACAGCGATCACGCCTAGAATACTACGCGCTGATCGTCGCCCCGCTGTATCATCCTTCACAAAAGACATCACTGGATGTAGACTGGAGGAGGATGATGTCAGTACATCACTCGCCAAGCCATTGTGAACGGTCCGAGCATTGGAGCGGCTGCTTTCTCCTCAATTAGCCTTCTGAATCTGAGTGCAACTGTTAAGTCTGCCAAAAATACGAAATAACACCAGAACCAGGAAGACAATCACTTTCTTTCACCTAACAGTCAGGCACACTGACTTCACAGCTCAGCTGCAATAGCGGACTAGCTATTTTCCTAATGCTTATTAATATTCAGTAGAGAAACGTGCTGCAGCCAGAGACATACAAACGGACCACAAGGCAATTAGATTTTTGTAATCTTTTATATTTTTTGGTGCGTGAAGGCCAGAACTGAAATATAGCTCTCCCAAAGTGGTTCGATACAACTCTCAGAAATTCGAGAAAATCGACTAGCCATGGAGGTGGAAACGTGTGTTCTACTGTGCCAAGACTGCTTAGTAGCTACAAAAGGAAAACACAGTTAATTAGCTGGGGAACAAAATAAGAAATTATTTATTACTTAACTTTGTTGTAGTCCATGATCTGTTGGTTGGCAATTATAGAAGACGCTACTAGACTAAGCGTCTGTAGAACGACATAATTTACAAGTCACAAATCTTGCAGTGACCAATTAATCTCTCGTAATCTTGAATGTCGAATCCGGTGAATTTAAAGACTAACTTGGCACTGGGCTACAAAGACTTGATGGCAGGAATGACTGAGCTGCAGATGATGACTGACTAACATCGGCGCAGGCTGACCACTGAGCGCGGCTACGAACTGTAGACTGGTTAACTGCACTACTCTCCTGCTGCACATGAAGTGGCCTAGCGGCGCCTCGCGGTGAACATAAGTACTGAGACTGGCTGTGTACTCTTCGCCTAACACAGCCGTTCTTCTGTTCCGTTTATCGAGAGAATCGCATCCGGCGGATCGATCTCTCAGGCGGCGGTGTGGTCGTGTGACTGACGACATCACATTAACATGATCCATAATATGTGATCTCCAATCATGTGATGTAGAGAAGAAATATCTGGAAGTAAACAAACTCAAAATGAGACTAGTAATAAGGTATATGTAAGATACTGATTACGCGTGGACGCAAGACGCAAAGCTGGAGGCTCTGCACGCGTTGTTTCCTTGCACATATTCATATTCATTTACATTTGAGATTTACCTATACGACCGACATTCTGCCTCATATGCAGTTCTGCCTTGTCGTAGGAATGGAAATTCATTCAGGTAATTTTTCCTAAATTTGCATTTACAGTTATCTTCAGGCATATTCGAGACGTTCTCTTCAATCACAACAGCTAATATCAATGACGATACCACGACCACGGCCGACTCGATGCGCGGTAACTCTACTCGAGAAGTGCGAACGTGATCAAGTGACCGTGCCATGACAGTCGATGATTGCCTGAAGTGTGCCAACCTGCTTCTCTCTCTCTCCCAATGTACGCCCTGCTTCAATTTCAGTTCGCGAGATGACACTTGATATCACGGGAAACCCTTTCCTATAGTTTCATAAATTTGCAACCGGCGATAGAGCATTAAAAACTGGGTGATTTGGTAACCCTAGTCGCTTACCTCAGGGGCAGTGGGATGGCCGTTACGGTTGTGGGAGGGGGATGTTCTATTGTTTGTCTTCCAGTACTGACAGCTCACGAGCATGCACGAGTCGCACTATTCAGCTGCTGTGGAATAAATTTTGACACAGATGTAACACGGATTCATGAGTGCCTGTTACAAACACTGTCTTTAAAAAGAGATACTTATGTGTAGTAAGGGACACTGAATTAATTGAGGCTGTTGTAATGCAACGCAGTGAGCACAAGAAAACCTCAAGAACTAAGCTTGGTACTCGTACAGAGGCAGATATACAGGGTGTACATAAAGTCCGGGAACACTTTCAATTATTTCTTGCACAACAACTAAACATTGTACAGATGTCATACATATTGCATTTTGAAGAGAAACTCTGAAAGTTTTTTTATAAACATTCGTCATGCGAACCATGAGTGACCCGGCAGATGTCAATACGGTGACTGAATTATTGCCGTACCCGTCCCAGCATGGCATCGTCGACTGTGGCAGTCGCTTCCCGCATTCTCTCCCGGAGCTCTGCTACATCACGTGGTAGAGGCTGTACATACACCAGATCTTTCATGTGTCCCCGCAGAAAAAAGTCACACAGAGTGACATCTGGTGATCGGGGACGCCATTTCGAGCTCCAACACACAGAAAGCTCGCTACGCACATGAACTCGCCATGTTTGCGACTAGCGCCGACTATCGGCAAATTACCAAACTAAGCTGTGGCGGTATACATGATAAAAACTTTCAGGGTTTCTCTACAAAATGACATGTGTATGATATCTGTACGATGTTTGGTTCAAATGGCTCTGAGCGCTATGTGACTTAACTTCTCAGGTCATCAGTCCCCTAGAATTTAGAACTACTTAAACCTAACTGCCGGCCGAAGTGGCCGTGCGGTTAAAGGCGCTGCAGTCTGAAACCGCGAGACCGCTACGGTCGCAGGTTCGAATCCTGCCTCGGGCATGGATGTTTGTGATGTCCTTAGGTTAGATAGGTTTAACTAGTTCTAAGTTCTAGGGGACTAATGACCTCAGCAGTTGAGTCCCATAGTGCTCAGAGCCATTTGAACCAACCTAACTAACCTAAGGACAACACACACATCCATGCCCGAGGCAGGATTCGAACCTGCGACTGTAGCGGTCGCGCGGTTCCAGACTGCAGCGCCTAGAACCGCTCGGCCACTTCGGCCGGCTGTACGATGTTTGGTTCTTGTTCAATAAATAACTGAAAGTGTTCTCGAACTTTATGTACACCCTGTATTTGTCGCTGCGAGGTGAAGGGACGTGATAGGTAACAAAACAAAATATTCGCAAAAGACTCGGAAAAGGTTCTTTTGCAGACCCATGTTTACTGAGAAATTTTTCCTTCTAGTGTGTGTACTCTGTTGCTGCTGTATGTACCGTTAATACATTTTATTCTATAAATTAGGACTAACATGTGCGGTACTGGGCACTTTTTAGGTTTCTTGTCTTACCATCCGTTGACTAAGTATGGAAAGAAACTGATCGTGTTTTTAAGTTATCCACTATGATGAAGTAGCCGTTACTGCAGTAATTTAAATTGACTGATACAAATTCGGCCTTCAGTCACAAATATCTCTATTTTCAAAGCAACACTGTCTGTAGAAAACCAGGAAACAGTTGTTTGTAACTGAAGATAGATTTGTATTCTTTCATTTGAACTGCTTGTACGCTCCAGAGCGAAATGTTATTAGCGTTGTTATACACTGTCCAGTCACGTCAATATGACCACCGCCTATATTCGACGGCAACGTGCAATATCCATTCACAGACAGCAGGTGGCAGCACTAGCACTTGAGAATATATAAAGCGTGTCGAGAGGACACGGAAAACAGTGCAGTCGTTGTCGTAATGCGGAAAAAGAGCACTTTATCTGATGTCCAAAAGCACATGATCATTTGCTTTCGGACTAAGGGGGAAGCATTTTCGAAACGGCTAAGTTTGCAAGATGTTTGTATGCTGTTATGGTTAATGTATGCCGTGCTTGTCAAAATGACTCTATCCAAAATTGGCGCCGAGGCAACTGTTGGGCACAGCGAGCTATAGATGCCGGCCTGTGTGGCCGAGCGGTTCTAGGCGCTTCAGTCTGGAACCGCGTGACCGCAACGGTCGCAGGTTCGAATCCTACCTCGGGCATGGATGTGTGTGATGTCCTTAGGTTAGTTACGTTTAAGTAGTTCTAAGTTCTAGAGGACTGATGACCTCAGATGTTAAGTCCCATAGTGCTCAGAGCCATTTGAACCATTTTTTTCGAGCTATAGATGCCAGGGGTAAAGGACGGCTGTGGAGATGTGCGCAGACGAACAGACGTGGAACTGTTGAGCAACTGACCGGCCAGATGACTCAGAGAGTACCAACCGTGTCTCCTCAACGACCGTTAAGCGAACGTTGGTGCTTACTGGCCTCCACAGAAGGCGCCTGGTTCACGCGCCCATGCTGATTGCCCTTCGTCGGCGACGAAGATTGGTATCTGCACGTCGCTACCTCAACTGGATGCCCACTGAGTGGCGACAGGTGGTCTTTTCAGGTGAATCACGTTTTATGCCTCTTCTGACATATGGCCGTTGGCGTGTATGGCGCGAAACCTCTGAAAGCAACAAACGTCGGAAGGGTCAACCTATAAATGCAGTTTATTTTTCCTCGGTACGATGGCATATACCAGCAGGACAACGCAACATGTCACACAGCTCGCCGTGTGCGTGCATGGTTCGAAGAGCATCAGGATGAGTTTACCGTGTCCTCCTGGCCACCAAACTCCCCGGATTTAAACTCTATTGAGATTATTTGGGATCACCTGAATCGGGCTGTTCACGCCATGGATCGTCAACCGAGAAACCTAGCGCTGCTTGCCACGGCACTGTAGTCGGTTTCATCCAGAACGTCATTGACTTTCTTCCGGCATGTCTCGCAGCAGTCCGTGTTACAAAAGGTACACTACTGGCCATTAAAATTGCTGCACCAAGCAGAAACGCAGATGATAAACGGGTATTCATTGGACAAATACACTCCTGGAAATGGAAAAAAGAACACATTGACACCGGTGTGTCAGACCCACCATACTTGCTCCGGACACTGCGAGAGGGCTGTACAAGCAATGATCACACGAACGGCACAGCGGACACACCAGGAACCGCGGTGTTGGCCGTCGAATGGCGCTAGCTGCGCAGCATTTGTGCACCGCCGCCGTCAGTGTCAGCCAATTTGCCGTGGCATACGGAGCTCCATCGCAGTCTTTAACACTGGCAGCATGCCGTGACAGCGTGGACGTGAACCGTATGTGCAGTTGACGGACTTTGAGCGAGGGCGTATAGTGGGCATGCGGGAGGCCGGGTGGACGTACCGCCGAATTGCTCAACACGTGGGGCGTGAGGTCTCCACAGTACATCGATGTTGTCGCCAGTGGTCGGCGGAAGGTGCACGTGCCCGTCGACCTGGAACCGGACCGCAGCGACGCACGGATGCACGCCAAGACCGTAGGATCCTACGCAGTGCCGTAGGGGACCGCACCGCCACTTCCCAGCAAATTAGGGACACTGTTGCTCCTGGGGTATCGGCGAGGACCATTCGCAACCGTCTCCATGAAGCTGGGCTACGGTCCCGCACACCGTTAGGCCGTCTTCCGCTCACGCCCCAACATCGTGCAGCCCGCCTCCAGTGGTGTCGCGACAGGCGTGAATGGAGGGACGAATGGAGACGTGTCGTCTTCAGCGATGAGAGTCGCTTCTGCCTTGGTACATCCAAACCGTCATCGAACCCATCGTTCTACCATTCCTACACCGGCAAGGGAACTTGCTGTTCCAACAGGACAATGCACGTCCGCATGTATCCCGTGCCACCCAACGTCCTCTAGAAGGTGTAAGTCAACTACCCTGGCCAGCAACATCTCCGGATCTGTCCCCCATTGAGCATGTTTGGGACTGGATGAAGCGTCGTGTCACGCGGTCTGCACGTCCAGCACGAACGCTGGTCCAACTGAGGCGCCAGGTGGAAATGGCATGGCAAGCCGTTCCACAGGACTACATCCAGCATCTCTACGATCGTCTCCATGGGAGAATAGCAGCCTGCATTGCTGCGAATGGGGGATATACACTGTACTAGTGCCGACATTGTGCATGCTCTGTTGCCTGTGTCTATGTGCCTGTGGTTCTGTCAGTGTGATCATGTGATGTATCTGACCCCAGGAATGTGTCAATAAAGTTTCCCCTTCCTGGGACAATGAATTCACGGTGTTCTTATTTCAATTTCCAGGAGTGTATATTAAACTAGAACTGACATGTGATTACATTTTCGCGCAAGTTGGGTGCATAAAAAATGGCTCTGAGCACTATGGGACTCAACTGCTGAGGTCATTAGTCCCCTAGAACTTAGAACTAGTTAAACCTAAGGACGTCACAAACATCCATGCCCGAGGCAGGATTCGAACCTGCGACCGTAGCGGTCCTGCGGTTCCAGACTGCAGCGCCTTTAACCGCACGGCCACTTCGGCCGGCAATTTGGGTGCATAGATCCTGAGAAATCAGTACCCAGAACGACAACCTCTGGCCGTAATAACAGCCTTGGTACGCCTGGCATTGAGTCAAACAGAGCTTGGATGGCGTGTACAGGTACAGCTGCGAAGCAGCTTCAACACGATACCACAGTTCATCAAGAGTAGTGACTGACGTATTGTGAGGAGCCAGTTGCTCGGCCACCATTGACCAGACGTTTTCAGTTGGTGAGAGATCTGGAGAATGTGCTGGCCAGGGCAGCAGTCGAACATTTTCTGTATCCAGAAAGGCCCGTACACGACCTGCAACATGGGGTTTTGCATTATCCTGCTGAAATATAGGGTTTCGCAGGGATCGAGTGAAGGGTAGAGCCACAGGTCGTAACACATCTGAAATGTAACGTCCGCTGTTCAAAGTGCCGTCAAAGCGAACAAGAGGTGACCGAGACGTGTAACCAATGGCACCCCATACCATCACGCCGGGTGATACTCCAGTATGGCGATGACAAATACACGCTTCCAATGTGCGTTCACCGCGATGTCGCCAAACACGGACGCGAACATCATGATGCTGTAAACAGAACCTGGATTCATTCGAAAAAATGACGTTTTGCCATTCGTGCACCCAGGTTCTTCGTTGAGTACACCATCGCAGGCGCTCCTGTCTGTGATGCAGCGTCAAGGGTAAACGCAGCCATGGTCTCTGACCTGATAGTCCATGCTGCTGCAAACGTTGTCGAACTATTCGTGGAGATGGTTGTTGTCTTGCAAACGTCACCATCTGTTGGCTCAGGGATCGAGACGTGGCTGCACGATCCGTTACAGCCATGTGGTTAAGATGCCTGTCATCTCGACTGCTAGTGATACGAGGCCGTTGGGATCCAACACGGCGTTCCGTATTACCCTCCTGAACGCACCGATTCCATATTCTGCTAACAGTCATTGGATCTCGACCAACGCGAGCAGCAATGTCGCGATACGATAAACCGCAATCGCGATAGGCTACAATCCGACATTTATCAAAGTCGGAAACGTGATGGTACGCATTTCTCCTCCTTACACGAGGCATCACAACAACGTTTCACCAGGCAACGACGGTCAACTGCTGTATGTGTATGAGAAATCGGTTGGAAACTTTCGTCATGTCAGCACGTTGTAGGTGTCGCCACCGGCGCCAACCTTGTGTGAATGCTCTGAAAAGCTAATCATTTGGATATCACAGCATCTTCTTCCTGTCGGTTAAATTTCGCATCTGTAGCACGTCATCTTTTTGGTGTAGCAATTTTAATGGCCAGTAGTGTAGTTATTCAGGCTTTTGAGAGGTGGTCACAGTAATATGACTGGATAGTATTTTTCACGGCTCGTACAGAATAAATATGTAGGTCACTAAAAGAAACTCATAAAATTCTTGCCTCGTAATTTTGTAAGTGGAATTTCGTAAAATATTTTAGAAATTATTGACTCATGTGCTTCTACAAATACTGTTGCATTACCGTTGCATGTAGTCAAACAAATCTGTTAAGAATTTACCCGGCTCTTCTGTCTATGCACTATTTCTGATAGATGAGCCTAAAACTGATCCTACACTTGTGAGGAACATTCCATTTTAAGCTATCTACGTGTTTTAGAAGTAACCTCTTCCGTAAAAAAGCTAGTTTCCCAACAACTCAATCCTTTATAGTATCTTCAGTGGCCCAGAAGATAAATTCGCCACCCAGCTTCGATGTAGTGAACAAGTCAACATTTTGGAGTGGAGATATGCTATTAAAATATGGTATGAGTGAAAGGCGCAAGAGTACACACTAGGCCCTTCTGTTTTGTAATTAGCTTTTCATTTCTCTCGTTACGAACGAAGCTGTGACGCATCCATACGCGATTCTGCAGAAGCATATATGAACCAAATTTCTGGCGAACGTGTGAGGGCGGTGTGATTCTTGCAGATATCAGGTTCTTAGATCGTAGATGCGGAACGGAACTGTTTGCTAAAGACGATATATAGAGTACAGATAGATAAAGGTCACGGTTTTCGCTAGTTTATCACTTACAGTTTAATGCTCTTGCGTCCGTTGTGAGATAAGACAGAGGACTCTGCAAACAGTTGCTTGACGTAGGTGTCTGTAGCTCAAACGTTCGTGCGGCGTGTAGCACGGGAAGCACTCCTCTCTTACTGTATAAGATAAAACAATCATGTCTGGAATACCCCGTCGGAAACACACCCACTGCTTCGCAAGACGTGCGCCTGAGCCTCAAGTATAAATTAGAATTATATTAATACCTTTAGCTGCTGACGGACGTTGATATATATCAACGGGGACATGTGAAAATGTGTGCCCCGAGCGGGACTCGAACCCGGGATCTCCTGCTTACGCGGCAGACGCTCTATCCCTCTTCTTTTTTTTTAAGCTGTATCCACTTCTTTTTCTTTTTTTTCTTCATTTTGTTCGGTATTTTTCGTTGCGTTTGGTCTGGGGGGACGTCACAAGGCATCCTACAAGTTGATTGTTGATTCCTTTACTCAGTTTTTTTTATTACAGAGGCCTCCCACGAGACCCACATTTTCACCTTGTATGTCCACACACAACATTCGTAGTGTCCCACCCCAGCACACTCATTACTCGTGGAAGACATTCTTACCAAGTCCCGTAAGAGTTCGGGGAATATGTGTGTATCCGCACAGAAGAAGAAGGTCATGGTCGGTGTTGCCAGAACTATATACTTATACGGATATGGTGTCTGTTCTTTCGGACATGTCCGAAAGAACAGACACCATATCTATATAAGTATGAAGTATAAATTGTAAGAGTAAATGATTGAGAAATGTTCGAGTAGAGAATATTGATGTGATGGTGTTAGTGATGTTGGAGGAGAATGAAGGCACGTAAGTCGATATTCAGGACCATCTGTCTGTAAATCATTCTAGACGAAAGCTCGGCAATCCCCCGACGAGGCGACAGTGTATTTCGTTCCACATCGGTGTGCTAGTTTTTCTTCAGTGACCTCATCGACTAGAGGCGTTGGTTTTGCCATGAACTGATGTATTGCTGGCTAGTAATAGAAGTTCTAGAAAAAAGGAACAATACCTTGATCTGCATTTCCAGTCGGTGTCTCGGTGTCGAGGTGGCACAGTGGTGAAACACTGGACACGATTCTCTAGAACTGAGGTTCCAATCCCCCTCCCGCCTCTAGATCTACTTCATCCGTGGTATTCCTAACTTGCTTAAGCCAAATGCCGGACTGGTTACTTTCCCAATCCGACCACGTAGCCCGTCTCCAACGACGTCGTCGACGAGACGTTAAGCACTAATCTTGCGTGATATCTCGTGATGATTGTGTAGGCGAGTGCGAGAGTGGTGTGTCAGAATAGTAACGTCGACGCCGCCTCCTACTGGATCAAGAAACGAACAGATTCACAGCTGAGGGGATGAAGTGGTAGAACAACCCGCCAGGTGTTGAGAAAATTCAGTAATAATTTGTGTTGAAACGGTGCTTCGTTCCCTCTATTTGAAGAACACACAGGTAAAAACTCTGTACATACAGGAAGTTCAGCACACAACACAAACTTTTGGCTGGCGGTGGTTATGCAAAGAAAAAATACTGTGAACAAAGCCCAAGTCCGTCGTACTGATACGAGAAATCCAGCCAGACTGAAACACTAAATGTAGTCCAAGCCCACAGCGTAGTTCGTCAGTAAGAGGGTAGAGGCGTATCTTGTAAGTACATAGACAGAATGCGACAGTAGCTTATTGTCGCTGTGCGGACAGCGTTATCTCGCTTTGGAGACCACAGAATCGCTCCGAACGACATATTGAACGAGGGCGTGCCTCTCGATATGTGGCACCGCCGGTTGTGGGGCAGAATAAATAGTCTCGATGTCTGAGTCGTTGGCTGCAGCAGTATGTTGTAATAGATGCAAAGGATACAGTTGCAACGTACGGAGGGTTTATTGTAAAATTATCGATATATTGAAAAATATCTGTTCGTAGTCTTAGTCGACCTTGAGTTGCTATCTGACTTAAGTTGGCTCTGTTTAAACGCGCGGTTATGCCCCCAATATCATTTGCATCGAAATTATCGTTACACTCTAATTATTAAACAAAAATATGGTGATTGCTAGCTACGAAATCAATAATGCGGTGATTAGCATATGATACCAAATTTAGATTTATTCAGAACAGGATGAGCAATATTTCTAGCATAACATGACAATACAATACTCTCTTTAACCTAACTAGCCTATCATTGGCACAATGTATCCTCTTTTCCTAACTACTTAAGTCAACACTGAACCCGCAAGTGACTCTATTGCAGTTCTGCCTGAACGGACACGGACTCAGAGAGCGCCAGTCAAAGAGCCAGCGGAATACGAACTCATTTAGAATTACAGTGCCCTACTTTGGCTGATGATTGCTAATATAAACGTACTTCTCCGTGATGATTACGACGGTCGGCCCAGCCAACGTCGTGATGCCGTCTTTCCCGTGAGCGAGCTTGGCTTTAATCTCCAACGTCGACGTGGTTTGCGCCCGTAAATTCCTGTACGTAAGTGTTCATTTGCGGAGTCCGTCACTAGTCAATCCTCAAGCTACTTGCACATATGCCAAGAGCAGTTGGTCGACTCAAGTGCGCGGCAGCAAAGGTACACTTCAGATTGCATATGAACACCACAAGTTAGTACAAATCTCTTTCTCTCCTCAGAGGAACAGATAATGCTACGTGTGTGGAGTCGTATGCTCTAAACTATTCAGACTTGGAGAGTAACCACTGGACTCAATGCCGGTAACTTCTCCAACCTACTTCTCTCCACGCTCTCCAAGCAGGGCAGCCAGACACAGCGACTGCTCTCCTCCACAGCCAACCCCAGAGTCCTCCTTCAGAGTTTTTGCAAACCTGGCCGTTCTTCGCCGCATGGATCCGTGCGCGTTGGTAGCCAATCACAACACAGACTTCCATGTATTCGTGCGCGTTTGTACCCAACCACGACACTTCTCCCGCGGTTAATGTTGCCGCCAAACTTTTAAAACGTATCTCTACGCGCTCTGCGCCAATCCCGTCACAGTCTTCCGCAAATTTTCCACTGTGGCGCGAAATCTTCTTTCTCTCTTTCGCATATAGCTCCTTCTCGCTTCTTGTTGTGATGGCCCAGCCTCTCCGAACGTCTTTGGTGGTCTGAAGTGCCAGCCGACAAAGGGGTCCGGCCGCGGCCATCCCGTTAGTTTGACATGACATAAACACCTTCCTTAGGGGTTCCGGCCGTGTTCCAGCCTCTGAGCCCATCTCGTTAGTCTGACATGACACACACAACTTCCTTTTCTGTGTCCATTCTCTCCTACCGGTGGGCCAATTATCAATTATTATTCGATGTATTAGTACTGATTTAGCATGATGTAAGGTGCAAAATCTGCTACCTTACACAGTTATTTCCTTACAGAAGCAGCTGACGATGGGGTTATAAGATTTACCTCCCCAACCAATCTTAGAGGTGCTGAGGTGTTCATATGCGTCGGGTTGTCATCCACGTCGCATCCTATGAGGAGCACTGCAGTGAGCAGAATGCCCCTTTCAGTACGACTCTAGGCGTCCGCTAAGTGTACAAACTGCTGTTTTCTATATGTGTTGTTCCTTATTTTAAACCAAATGAATTTAGGTTCACTATGGGACTTAAGATCTCAGGTCATCAGTCCCCTAGAACTTAGAACTACTTAAACCAAACTAACCTAAGGACATCACACACATCCATGCCCGAGGCAGGATTCGAACCTGCGACCGTAGCAACAGCGCGGTTCCGGACTGAAGCGCCTAGAACCGCTCGGCCACCAGCGGCCGGCTGAATTTAGGTCCTTCAATTCCGTGAAACGAAAGCTACATTGCGCAACAGAATAAAACGATCACTTTTCCGAAACCGCGTTGTTGTATCCCATTACGACAGATAAGTTTAAAATCTGGCTGAAAAGCGCCTACAACCTTCCTCTCTAATGGTTTAGAAGCGTGGCGCCCTGCAACGTCACCCTCGGGCTCGACGGCGCTTCAAACAGTGAGGTGTCGACACTTGCGAAAAAAGACCAGAACTGAGAAGTTCATGTGACGTGCAAGGTGAGTTAATGATGTCACGTTGGCTCCAAATTTCACCAAAACTCTGCCCTGTACCACCGTGCATGTGCCACATGATGGGAAGATCGTCGCAGTACCTCTTGTTTTGACGCGTCTGCGTTGGAGGTGAGAAATGTGATGCCCAGCATCTAAATCACGTAGTTTTCTTATGGGTGGCCGAGGGAAACATTTTAGACACGCCGCCTCTCTGAACCGAAGCGAAAAGGTCTAAGGGAGCGGCATTAAGGGTGTCAATGAAACCACCTCTTTCTTTGGGACGTTGATCCCCACAAATTTCGATGTCGAAAGAGACAGTTCGCAATGTGAAGGGCAACAGGAAGACTCTCCTGACATTCTCGGACGTTTCATCCTTCTCTATGGACATTGGAGGCTGCATTCCCATTGAACTTGATTGCACCCCTGTGGAGTGCTGTGCGACCTCAATTTTTGCCCTCTTGTACAGAATGGAACCACTTGTGACCGTTCAAAACCATTCGACGAAATTTGAACGTGATTCGAAGCAGCAAAGGGTAATTATGCTTTATCGGTGCTCCTTGTTCATGCCCGCCTGTGACATGATCACAGAGGGGTGCGACATTGACACATGCGAGAATAAAACGGCAAAGGGGCCCTCCAAGAGCCATCAGTACTGCAAAACCCTTGGTGGCGCCCATCCATATTTATTGAAAATTTAAAAATTGTACCTTTACAGAGAACACTTGTGATGTAGCTGGCGGTGCCTGCAGGTAGGCAACCACTTGACAGACCTCTAAGGGCAGTTGCTTGCCTGCATACACATAGAAATATTTCGCAGGTTTTCTCTGTAAACGTACATTTTTAATATACTCGATGTTTGTGGGCGGGGGGCAGCGAGGGTTTTGCCGAACCGAGAGGGGTTGGAGGGGGGAAGTCTTAGACGGACTCTTTGCCGTTTTATTCACGCATGTGTCAATGTTTCAATGTTGTATGATCACGACACAGGCGGACACGAAACAGGAACAGTGAAAAAGTATAAGGACCCTTAGCTGCCGGCAGCGGTGGCCGAGCGGTTCTAGGCGCTTCAGTCCGGAACCGCGCGACTGCTACGGTCGTAGGTTCTAATCCTGCCTCGCGCATGGATGTGTGTGATGTCTTTAGGTTAGTTAGGTTTAAGTAGTTCTAAGTTCTAGGGGACTAATGACCTCAGATGTTAAGTCCCACAGTGCTCAGAGCCATTTTGAACCATTTGAACCCTTAGCTGCTTTGGATCACTTTCAAATTTCGCCGAATGGTTTTCAATGATTCCGAGTAGTTCCACCTATGCACCAGATCAAAAATTTCGATCGCGCTGCACTGCAAAGGGGTGAGATAACGTTCAGTGGACTTGCAGCCTCGTGATGTCCGTCATTCGTGGTGTACTTCGATTAGGGTTGAATCGCTCAGGAGATGTCAGCAATGCTAAGGATTTCTGAAATTACTGCAACCAGTCGCCTCTTATTTTGTTCTTCAATTTTTTAATTATTCCATAACCGGTTTCGGACCGCTTAGCGATTCATCTTCAGGTGATACCTATTTGTTAACTGTCTGCAGGAATGTGGGAGTTGTGTAGCTGTGGCAAGACGTATAAACGAAACATGTAAGCACTGAGTGTAGCGAGAATTATTCGCATTATGACATAGATTTTGTTGCTTTACGTACAGTGATTAATATCCGTCGGTTGGATGCACATAGTAGTCTGGAAATCATAACGAATGTTTTCCAGTAACGTTAATTGTACTGCACTTTACAGTCTTAGCCACAGATTAAACGTTCCACATGATTTACAAAAAAAAAAAAAAAAAAAAAAAAACCTAAAAAGTTGTGGAACGTTTTACCTGTGGCTAAGACTGTAAAGTGCAGTACAATTAACGTTACTGGAAAACATTCGTTATGATTTCCAGACTACTATGTGCATCCAACCGACGGATATTAATCACTGTACGTAAAGCAACAAAATCTATGTCATAATGAGAATAATTCTCGCCACGCTCAGTGCTTAAATGTTTTGTTTAGACGTCTTGCTACAGCTACACGACTCCCACACTGCTGCAGACAGTTAATAATTATGTATCACCTGAAGATGAATCGCTAGGCGGGCCGAAACCGGTAATGGAATAATTAAAAAATTGAAGAACAAAAGAAGAGGCAACTGGTTGCAGTAATTTCAAGAAACTTTTATTTATCACAGTAGCAGTGTTCCTTATCCATTATGGATAATAGTTTTAGTGCTGAAAATTGGCCAGAACGTCGTCCTTCTCCCCATCGCCCTGTGAAGTGTCGTTTTCTACCGCGAAATGTGTGGGAATCATGGTCCCAAGGGAAGGTGTGGTTTCATTGACGCCCTTTATGCCACCCCATGAGGCCTTTTCATTTCGGTTCTGTGCGGCGACGTATCTGAAATGTTTCCCTCGGCCTTTCATAAGAAAACCGCGTGATATCACCGGGAGCGTCGTGGATTTAACGTCTATCGCAGAGGCGTCAAAAAGAAGGGGTGAAAATCGAGGTAAGAGGAGCTATGACGACCTTCCTTCGTGTGATACGCTCACGGTGGCGGTGGCGGAATTGTAGTGAAATTTGGTGTCACTGAGACATATTCAACCCACTTTACACGTCACATGAACTTTTGAGCTCTAATCTTTTCTCCGCATGAGTCGACATCTTGATGTTTCAAGTGTCCCGTGGGTGACGACGCAGGGCGCCATGCTATTGCACCACTGCAGAGGAAGGTTGTAGGCACTTTTGAGCCCGGGATTTAGAAAAGTGATCCTTTAATTTTGTTGCGCGGTGTATTTCAGTAACTATGCAATGGTGTGATGATGCTGTATAATGATATGGTCACTAGAATGTTATGTGTTTCTTAGTGTATCTATTCAGAAAACAACTCCCAGAAATGAATATTAATCACAATTCTTTCCCAATTACTATGCTGAAAAATAATAGTTCACTGAATACAAGCTGGCCGCTGTGGCCGAGAGGTTCTAGGCGCTTCAGTCTGGAACCACGCGACCGTTACGATCGCAGGTTCGAATCCTGCCTCGGGCATGGATGTGTGTGATGTCCTTAGGTTAGTTAGGTTTAAGTAGTTCTAAGTTCTAGGGGACTGATGACCTCAGATGTTAAGTCCCATAGTGCTCAGAGCCATTTGAACCATTTGAACTAAATACAACTCCTGATCTGTCCATAGCGTTGTGTTCTAACTTCCCAAGCACAAGAACAAATTCACTTAAACGACAAAAAAAAAAACACTTTCTGTTATAGGTCAGATATTATTGCTACTATTTATGTGCAAAAAACTGAACATTATGAAAACTTTTCAAAAATCTGTTTCCAGTTATCTACATCAGGTCGTACAGGTGCATCTTTCTGTCTATATGGAAGTACATTTATGAATTTGTCTGTTCCAGCTTAAAACAACAATAACTATAAAGGAACAAGAATGCAGGAAAAAGAGTGGAACAAATGATATCTTGAAGATATTCTCACTGTTCTCAATTATCCAAACTTAGACCAGTCCATGGTCCTCTACGTACAAAATCAAATGTCTCTGAGCACTATGGGACTTAACATTGGAGGTCATCAGTCCCCCAGAACTTAGAACTACTTAAACCTAACTAACTTAAGAACATCACACACATCCATGCCCGAGGCAGGATTCGAATCTGCGTCCGTAGCAGCCGCGCGATTCCGGACTGAAGCGCCTACAACCGCACAAGTACCGCTTCCGGCACTCGGTCACAGCGGCCGGCAGTCTTGACTGCATTACCCACTGCACCTTCCTAGATGCGCTAGAGACGCCAGCCTATACACTGGTTTCTGTTCCGAGTTGTCGAAGACCCAGGATACTCCTTTCCCTTAAATCTAATAAACCTTCCATGAAATATCATCCTACGGATCCATTAGCATTACTTCCATCTTTAGAAAGATGCTTGAGTTCATCACAACCTAACTCATCCACAAATGTTTAGAAATGCATCTACGCCTCCCCATCACCCAGGGTGATTACGCCCTAAATACTCCGCAGACGATCAGCTCCTCAATCTCATCAGTCTCCTTTCCGTATAACTGAATACACACCGTTCCTCCATCTTTTGTCTCTCTAAATGTTCAAATGTGTGTGAATTTCTAAAGGACCAAACTGCTTACGTCATCAATCCCTAGACTTACACACTACTTGAACTAACTTATGCTAAGAACAACACACACATCCATGCCCGAGGGAGGACTCGAACCTCCAGCAGGAGGGGCCGCGCAGTCCGTGACATGACGCCTCAAACCACGCGGCTACTCCGCGCGGTTGTCTCTCTCGGCCTTGTATAATTCGTCAAGTATTGTACGTCGGTCTCGTGTTTTATACTACGAACGTGTGCAAATCCAGTCAAATACGTCCACCTTATAGCTTCCTCTTGATACACTGCCATTTTCTTGTGGCCATCAACCATGCCCAGTGCTGCGTCTTCCATCCATCTACAGTAGTACCCCAAGAGTCAGCCCTATCCCTTCTAGTCTTCTCAGTGGTCCCTCCAGTCCACCTAAATAATTTTACCTCCAGGAGTAACCTCTGGTATCTCAAGATAAATACAGATGAAATGAAATGTGTGGCTAGGGCCTCCCGTCGGGTAGACCGTTCGCCTGGTGCAGGTCTTTCGATTTTACGCCACTTCGGCGACCTGCGTGTCGATGGTGATGAAATGATGATGATCAGGACAACACAGAAAATCTCCGACCCAGCCGGGAATCGAACCCGGGCCCTTAGGATTGACATTCCGTCACGCTGACCACTCAGCTACCGCGGGCAGACATAAATACAGATAAAACTCAGGCTATAATAATAGGACGTACTCCCTTTCGCTTTCGTCTCTTTGACTTCTTCCTCACCATCCATAACCATTCCATTCATCTTATTAGCACACTAAAATATTTTGGACTAACTCTTGATCGCAAACTAAGGTGGCGCCACCATCTACAAACCATCCAACAAAAACTCCATAATGGGCTGCAATTTCTAAAAACATTAAAAGCTGTGTAAGGGGATTATATCCTCCCACACTCTATGCATTTATAAAAGCCTTATCTACACCATTCTTTCCTCGTACCAAGGAAACCAGGATCTCTGCATCCCCAAAATTTTCTCTCCTGACAAGTCGTAGAACGTCATGCACTCCACCTCGCTCCCCGTATCCATCTTCCATCTCCGAGACGCATCCACTTCTCATCAGCTCCCTCGAAAATCTCCGCAGTAAACTAATATCTAGACAACAGAGTCTCTCGACTCTTTTCCAGTACCGGGCTGCTGCCACGCCTACGCCAATACGCCCCATCCTCCCTCCACCTGCACATCCTCCGTATCCTGCCCCAAGGGAAATTCAAATGACTTCCTCTTCCTGATTCAGAAACCCATTCTGACATCCATCCGTCGTACCACTTGTAGCTATAACCGCAGCCCCTATATCCTTTCCTTAGATAAACGCTCTGGGTTCCATCATAGAACTGAACACTAAAATCTCAGCTACTTATTTTTGTGAACAGATACTGTAACAGAAGTAAGCATGTATATTGCTGCAAGTGGACTAAAATATTTTTTATGAAGCTTCCACAGTGAGGCATGAATATCTAAGCAATACTGCAAATCAGTGAGAAAAGGATGTGAAAAATTGTGACTGTGCAAAGCAAGACAGTTGCGGGCGATTATAGAGCTCTTTCAAAAATTTGAAGTAACTGTGGACCACTATTAAAAGAAAATTACACTGTCTACAGAGTGAACTTAAAATACACCAACAAAACTTTGGAGGTTGTCCAGGGATATTTTTTGAGTATTTTGGGTTACGTGAGGTGTGGTTTCCAGTGACTCCTTACAGAGTAATTTACTCTTCGCCCTCAGGCTTGCATACAGTACTGATCGCTTCTGTCTCGGATTTGTTTTTCCGGCGTTGTTAGTTGTACGTTAACACTGATGTACAGCAGGTATACTGATGAAGATCTCGTGTACAGGTTCAGTGAACGCTATGGAATAGCTCAACGACACTATGCTGAGCTGTTCCCGCAGCGGCAGCAACGACACCACTGTAATTCTGTGTATGTGGGTTGTTGCATCACTCTGTGTATTGTGTTATACGTTTCGATGATTCCATATAACAGAACAGTGTAAATAACTATTTCATTATTATTCTGTGATGAGCCACCAATGACCTCTTGGCGGTGTTAAACCTTAATATCCGATCCAGACGCCTTTCAATTTTAGTTCATTTCCCAGATAGTTTTGCGAAAAATTTAACGCCAACATTAACATGCGTTGTATCACCATATTCATCTTTTCAATAGCTTTCTAGTGTCGTTAAAACAGTAACTCGTTCCATTTCAAAAAATACCATTCCGACTTCGGTGTCTCGGTTGGTATAAGAATAAAGAGGATTCAACATGAGACTAAATTATATCTTCCTCTGCGTACTATCATACACCGAAAATTTCGTTACGGTGTTTTGAACAGTCCACGAAAACAAAAAGTTAAGCTTTAGACGATTTACCTCGTATATGAATTATGTTTTATGTTCTTCAACTGCAATACCACGACATGAAGAAATTTATTGTAAAAGAGATCCACGGATAAATAAAACTACCATTATAGTTCACTACTAGGATATGTAAGACTGTGTATTTACTACTACCGCTAGTAGTAGTGTAGTAGTAGCAGCAAATACACAGTTTTACATATCCTCCGAGTTTGAATGCTTCCGATCGTTTCCTCTGGGCGTGGTTATTTTCAATCACGTTGGTGTATTCAGATATTTGTATGGTGACTAAGAGTGTCTATGCCAGGTTTTCAAATTCCATTCCAGATCTAATACTGCGCAGCGGCTTTAACAATAATGTTACCATTTCCTTACTCACAGAAACTTGACGCGTAGCTGTGTAATATTGAGGCTGCGGCCACAGTGGCTCCGATATTTGACGGCTGTCAAAAACAGCAGCTTTTTCGTATGAGTACGCCAGTACGTGCGCGTTCTCAGAACAACGCCCGAACGTAGAATTCGGACTTCAAAAATGGTTCAAATGGCTCTGAGCACTATGGGACTCAACTGCTGAGGTCATAAGTCCCCTAGAACTTAGAACTACTTAAACCTAACTAACCTAAGGACATCACACACATCCAGCCCGAGGCAGGATTCGAACCCGCGACCGTAGCGGTCGCGTGGTTCCAGACTGAAGCGCCTAGAACCGCTCGGCCACCCTGGCCGGCACGAAACAAAAACTATTGTGGCAGTTATTAGCACTACAGGCGATTGTCTTATTGTAGCGCCTAGAACCGCTTGGCCGCTCCGGCCGGCAATTCGGACTTCGGTCCGAGGAATTCAAATCAGTTCATTTTCTTCCATCTAATCGGGTGACATTCCCACTCGCAAAACATGGATTGTGAGAAAAAGTACGGACTTCGGCAGTCGGTACGAGGAATTCAGGTCAGTTTGTTTTGTGCGGTCGAAGCGGGTGACATTCCCACACGCAAAACATGAATTGTGAGAAGTTTTAAGGCAGTTTAATACAACAAAGGAGGAGTTTGCGGTATTCTTTATTAACTATGAAATGTATGGTAACTATAGGTAAAGTAAAATTATTCGCTTATAGTTAAGTGGTCGCATAAATTGAAGAATGCAAATGATTTGTGAGGAAATTCAGTTAAAAATCGTATCCTGATCATCATATTACTTCATCTGGCTTAGTGTGACATGCTCTATTGAGTAACACTGTAGTAGAACTGCAGTTAATAATAGACTCAGAGCAACCTCAGTTTTTTGAACAAGGAATTAAATAGATTACCCTTGGTTACGACTAGTCACTCGCCCACTAAAATGCATTTCCTGAGGTTCGACGTTTGACGAGTGGGTGCCTTATCCAAATGATTCTTTTTCTTATTTTATGTCCTGTTGTGGCCATTGACGAATGAAGGTTTTCCTGCTACATTTTTTCGTAATCGTTTTGAAATTCAAAGGTCCAGACTAGCTGCAATAACTTTTCTTTAAGATAGCTGTTTCCGCTTTATTCCGTTCTCGAGTAACCTGCGAACACAACATAGTTGAGACTATCTACATATGTGGTAGTTGTCCATGTGAAATGCACACAGTAATTTTACACAGTTACTTTCGTCTAGTTTGATTTGACGTCCATATTGCACCTATAGTAAACTATCACTGTCTGACTTGTAGTGATTACGTGAAATATAGTAATTATAAATATATGGAACATGTTTTAACACGTATTTGACAGTTCTTAAACTATAAAGTACGATTTGACTTTTTTTGACAGCTCGTTTACTAAGATTCATTATGTAAATGCAAATAAATGTCAAGTCGTACTTTATAGTAAGTGAACTGTCGAATACGTGTTGAAACGTCTTCCGTACATTACATTTGTAATTACTATATGTCATGTAATCACTATGAATTAGACTGTGATAGTTTATTACAGATGCAATATGGATGTAAAATCAGACTAGGCGTAAGTACCAATGTAAAATTAAAATGTGTAATTGTTCACACGGACAACCCCAGCATATGTGAATGGTCTCACCTATGTTGTATATACAGGTTACTTGAGATTGGCGATACTGCCCAAAAAGACTTGTCGTAAGGAATATCAAAGTTATTGCAGCTAGTCTGGATCTTTCATTTTGAAAATGTCACACTGCGACGTGTATTGTGCCGCGGGCCCAATCGAATGTAAAATTTTTACGTGAGTTCAGACGTAAATTGTTATCCCTGTATGAATGGCTGCGCAATCTAGAATGATGCGACATTACGCTACCGTTTGTTGTTATAATTTTTTTGATGATGCCTCACAAGGGCGAAGCGTGTAATTGTTATTAATAAAAACAATTTTGCAACCCATATAGCTTTTATTAAAAAAATATCGTAACTGGTTCTTGTACAAGACAGCCAATGGTGGACTGGAACCAGTAGTTGATTTTGTGTTGATACTGTGCTGGTCGGTGAAGATTACATTGTAAAATGCTTGGCTGTGTCGTAACGAATTCGTGTCCATACCTGTGAAAGACTCAAGTCACAGATGTAATGTACCATTCATTCCTGAAAGACGGTCATCTGCAGGAGATCTGAAAAAAGCCTTTGTTTGGTCGTTACGTTTACGCACAGTGATAGTGTTTGTTATTTACGAAGAGGACTACTCATTATACCAAGACGAAAAATTCTTATGCCAGACGCAATGTCACATATAAATACATGAAGAAGCATTCCTAGTATCAGCAGTAATAGATGTGCAGAGACAGCATTTCCCAGTATTGCTGCTGTGCCCCAGAGAATAGAACCATCAGGTTGCCTGCAACAGACACAAAGAAATGTGCTCTTGACGGCTGGACAATAACTCTTCCAAGAAAGAGACGTTGCTAGTATCCATTTTCGCTAAATGAGGAAACATCTTGAAGATTTAGAATACAGAAACAGCCAACTGCTAACTGTGCCACACAAACTGTATCATAGCTTACCAAACTAAATGTGAAAGCTTGTTCTGAGGAACTGAATTACAAGTAGAAGTATCAAATTATACCAACAAAGTGACAAAGAGAAGGTATTTGTAAAACAATGAACTGTTCGTGTTGTATCTAGAATTGTTTTTACCGGCCACGGTTGGTGTCGCGGTTCTGAACGACATCGCAGAAGCTTCAAAAGAAGGGGTGAATTGTGGCTAAAAGAGAGTGTGACGATCTTCCCATCAGGTGACAAGTCCACGGTGGTGTTGGTCAGAATTGTGGTGAAATCTGGTGCCAATGTGACATCATTAACATCCTTACATGTCACATGAACTATTGAGCTGTGACCTTTTTTGCTCATGTGTATACACCTTTCTGTTTTATGCATCGTCGAGCTGAAGGGTAACGTCGCAGGGAGCTACGTTTCTTCTTCATTACAGAGAAAGCTGTGTGTATTGTGTATTGAACCGCCGTAGCCCTCAGTGGTTCAAAACCCCACAACAGGCCACAACACTCCACCCACCCCACTGCCGCCCCACACCGAACCCAGAGTTATTCAGTGGAAGGTTGTAGGTACCTTTGATACAAATCTCAAACTTATGCATCGCAATGGGAGACAATTACGGGGTTTCGGAAAAGTGATTCTGTAACTGTGTCACACAGTGTATGTGTAACCGATTAGTGCTCGTTTGATTGCGACTTATTTACAGAATGTTTTTGGAAGTACAGATATATATTGGCATGTGAATAAGTGTGAATGTTTTAGGATAATCGTGGCAGGAAACTTCGTTTGGTGTTCTGTGCTATTAATGGAATTAAAATGCGTTTTTGTTAACTGGTAACAAATGGTTTGCTGTAACTGATGCTACAACCCTCATCGTTACACATTAGTGGATGTGCAGCTTCTCTGTTCAGACTTTGACATGAAGATCAGCGGAAAATTAATTTATTATTTTCTGGGTAATGAAGACAAGTGGCGACTCTCTTTTTCAGTTAATGTGATTACATTATATTTCAGAATTCGATGAGGGTAGAAGCTGAAGCAATGAATTAAAATTTGTGCTGCTTCTGGTATGTGAACCTGGGCCCTCTGCTTACTAGGCAGATGTATTAACCACTACACTAGATGCTTCAATAGCTGCACAGACTACTTTAGTCCAAGTTGAATTAAATTGAGATTCATATGACTCCATGTAAGGTGGCAGAATAAATGAAGGTCAGATTCGCACCTTACATGAGAGCTTTAAACATCACAACAGGAAGGTGAATATGGCACCTAACTTATTTCGGCGGTAATGAGCAAATTTGCCTAGCAGTATGTAATCCAAAAAGGGATTACATTCAACACACTGTTCCTATAATGCATGTCTGAGAGGAAGTTTGGAATTCAGAGGGACGACGCAGAGGCAAGGCCGCACTCCAGGGGGTACCATGGAAACCACTTAAAGGGGTGTCCCAGATGGAAAATCAATGACCGACCATGCGACTCAGATGGGAAGAGCAAGTATAATGACCCATCTGAGGGAGGACAGGAAAGAAAGCTTTTAGAAAAGTGTATTTCGGAATTCCAAATGGAGACGAAACAAGACCATTGACACATTTTCGATCACGTGTCCAGCAAGTGGTACACACGTGAGAGAGTCAATGTACGCATTTAGGCATCTGGAACAGGCACAAAACGTCCAATTGGCGGAAACGCGCCAGGAAGGAGAAAAGAGCCAAAGTTTCGACACAATTTAATGGTAGGGACCTTGCGATTGGTAGAGTGAGTTTCCACAAAATAAGAGGAACACTCCTACTGGTCGGAAAAAGCCGTGACGTGAAGAACGAAAGATCCCAGGTGGGGAGACAGTTCGACTATGAGTAAGACAAGACGGAAATTTTTGGGGACTCTTCTCTGAACTGGCGTCAAGTGCAGAACGGGGCGCATAAAGCTCTGTACAACGTAGAGGAGTAATTTGTGTGAACACTGCGTTCACAGCGGCTGATATCCAGCTAGAAATTAGCTGTAGCATCGTTTAGCTCCAACTGTGGAGAAACGAACCAGCCAATTAGTTAATTGTTCTTGCGAGAACTGAGAGGGCATTATAATATGCACGCTGTTCCAACCATGCGCGTGTATATCGCCACAGTCTAAGACTAGGCGTGAGTACATGTTCTCTCGCATGACGAGAAACACAGGGAAAGTTTCTACTGTAAAATGCAGCAAAGGTGTAATTAGTGTTATAGGAATTTCAGTGGAAGAGAGCGGCCTAGCAGATGACAGCTCAACGCAGCTTAAGGTACATACCGTGTGCAGAGGCATAAACTTGTTGGTTCACCAGCTTGCGTCCACTGTAAAGCCGAGTGATCTTGGGTAATCTTCTGCTCAATTTGTTACATAACTAACCATCCACTGTAGACTTGATTGTCATCCTAAAAATAGTACCGAACTTTGAACCAAAATCAGATGATTTTTGTAGTACTGACCAACATCATAACGTAAGTGTAGGAACAATTTTGTAAATAAACTTCTAGTTAAACTTTAATATTGTCGTGTTTAAGATAATTGAACCTTCTGAGAGTTAATATTTAATATTGTTGTGTTTAGGATTATTACACTTTTTGATGTTGGCGAGATGTGTTATCCTGACAACTGTTTTTTGTTGTCACACTGAAAACTGTGTAAAAGCGCGTATTTTTGTGCTAATATTGCGACATTAAACATGTCATTTCAACTTACACAGTTATCTTCAATCCTAGACTAAGTAAACCACAAATATTGCACCATACATCCAGGAAAACGTAATTTCATCAGATCAATAGATCCCCTACGCCTGAGGTACTGGTAGGCTATCCCCATTACATACAAAGCTGGGGTGCTATTCCAGTATCGGAGAGCCCGGCAATACTGACGATTTAAGAAGGGGAAAGTGGTCTGAAGGTGTGAACTGAGGTTTGTGTTAGGGAGAGCATTCGACTGGGGTAGTCCGTGCAGCTATGCTACGGTAGTGTAGTGGCTGGCACATCTGCCTAGTAATCCAAGTCGAGAGGCAGCCGTGACGGCGAGCAGACGTGCGGCAGCGGTCCCTCGTCCACCGCCGCGGCCGCTGTGTGTGTACGTCTCGCGTGAGGTTCGTGTGTTTGTGTGTGCCATCACAACGTTCTGTAAGTAACAGCCGGCCGATGTGGCCGAACGGTTCTAGGCGCTTCAGTCTGGAACCGCACGACCACTACGGTCGCAGGTTCGAATCCTGCCTTGGGCATGGATGTGTGTGATGTGCTTAGGTTAGTTAGGTTTGAGTAGTTCTAAGTTCTAGGGACTGATGACCTCAGATGTTAAGTCCCATAGTGCTCAGAGCCATTTTTGTAAGCAACATGTAGAACTTAAATAGAACAGATTGCATTCAGTGAATCTTCGCTTGGAACTCTCCGTGCCCTACTACTTTTAGACATTCACAAATGGGTACGTGAGGAACTTAAGATTGCTCATGAAGATATTGTGGAGTTTCAATTGGATGTCATTTTGAACTCTCTCTTTATAAGACTGAAAACTTCGGAGTTATGTGAAAATATTGTAAATCCCACTGACGGCAATCGAAAATTTAAATATTTTGATTGCTCGATTAGTGACGTAGAAATTGTACACTCTGGCTATGGGATCCGTAATGTACACATATTCAATCTGGCGTTCGAATTTACGAGTGACGGTATGTGAAGATTGGCTACGTCCCGATGGAACCGTCCTTAGCGAGACTAATGAAATGTGATCGTTTGCTTACATCTACCAAGTTGACAGCGGTGTTGGGAATGCTCGAACTGTCTCGAAGAACCATATACCTTCGTACATATCCGTTGATGGCATACGGACATTTCGTACAGTGGACAGCTTCCCCCCCCCCCCCCTCCCCCCACCTAATTTAATTGAGGGTCGACTGATCACTTGTGAGTAAACTGTAGTAAGTGCAGACAGGCGCAACTTCCCCGTGAAGTGAGCCAGCCGCTGCCCTAGCAGACAGACAACTACGCGGCCGCACTCTCGCGCAATGTTTTGACTAGCACGGTCGGCGCGGTCGCTGACGCGAACCCCACTACTACCGCTCAGCAGCCAAACCGGCCGGAGGTCTCGCTTCCCCTTACTGAGGACCACAATCGTGACTTGGAGGGAGTTATGGTGACGGAGGAGGCGACCTCACAAGACGTGGAAGGCGTGGTTGACACCCCGCGCCCTACTGCAGGAACCCTCGACGCGGGAAAGGTTACATCTGCCACCCAATCAGGCGCCAATATTCTCGGCGAAACAAGCAGTGTAATTCCGGTTGAAACTAATGAAGGTGTCGTCCCTACCTCCTACCCGAACTGCAACCCAAACAGCGACGTAACAGGAGCACAAATGTTGAAGGGAAGGGAGACACCTCACATCTGTCAACTGAAAAGAACAACATTCGCGTCCCGCATTCCGGGACGCTGAAGAAAGATGGACAATTAAAGCCTACTCTACCGAAAACGGTCGCGTCCATTAAGGGTGCTGCACTCGCGTAACAATCTACAAATGGTTCAAATGGCTCTGAGCACTATGGGACTCAACATCTTAGGTCATAAGTCCCCTAGAACTTAGAACTACTTAAACCTAACTAACCTAAGGACATCACACACACCCATGCCCGAGGCAGGATTCGAACCTGCGACCGTAGCAGTCCCGCGGTTCCGGACTGCAGCGCCAGAACCGCTAGACCACCGCGGCCGGCAACAATCTACACCTGCTGGCGCTACAGCCATGGAAGACCCACCCGCAACGTTCGAAACTTCGCCCCGGTGGACGGAAGTCGAGACGGGAACGCCACCTCATGCCGCAATTCAGCTACAACCTCCAGATGCAGCGCCAGAACTATAATATCACGGCACTCAATATCAACGGGATTACATGTGACCATAAAATCCGCCTCTTGCAGACTTTCTGTATGGCACCGCAGTCGATACTGCTGTTCTTCAGGAAGTTACCATTACCGATATTGCTATTGCAGGCTGCACTGCAATTTTTAACGTGAGTAGTGAAGATTCTAGTGGAAACGCAATCCTGATGCGCAACGGCATTCTCTTCACTAATGTTCAGTGTCTTCCTAATCGTCGAGGCATCTCATGTACCGTCAACGGAACATAGATAATAAACCTCTATGCTCCATCAAAATGGTTGAAATGGCTCTGAGCACTATGGGACTTAACTTCTGAGGTCATCAGTTCCATAGAACTTTGACCTACTTAAACCTAACTAACCTAAGGACATTACACACATCCATGGCCTAGGCAGGATTCGAACCTGCGACCGTTGCGGTCGCCCGGTTCCAGACTGTAGCGCCTAGAACCGCTCGGCCACCCCGGCCGGCTATGCTCCATCAGGCTCAACCAGACGACGTGACCGTTTCTTGCTTTATAAAGAAGAGCTACCAAGTCTTATCGGCACCAACGGTAGTCCGCTACTCATCGCGTTCTGCTAAGGATCAGTCGTCCAACTTCTGTAAGTATCACGAACTGGAATCTCTGCTTACTGGTCTTCATCTCGTTGACACTTGGGAACAGTTACACGGCCCCCGCGTCGCATTTTCATATCTGTCCCACTGTGCAGCAAGCAAGCAGGACAGGATATGCGTCTCCCCCACGCTGCAACCGCATGTGACGAGCGATGACATAGCGCCAGTCAGTTTTTCTGACCACTGTATCTACTCCTGTTTTCTTTAAAGTCAGTACCGCCATTAGACTGTTTTTTATATGCAGTGTTACATTTACACAATCATGATTTCGACTTTAAGTATACAGTGCCTAAGATGGCATACTGTCGTATTTAAAATACGACAGTATGCCATCTTAGGCACTGTATAACATTAAAACACTTGATAATGGCACTTTAAAGCCGAAATCACGATCGTGTAAATGTAACACTGCAAATAAAAAACAGGCTAATGGCGGTACTGACATTAAAGAAATATATTATGACTGTGGCCACACACTATGAAAAAAAAATTACTCCTGTTTTATAACTCTTCAACGACAACAGGTCTTTTCTGTGGTTCCGAGCTTAGAAATGAAACAAGACTCAACTTGGATTAAACTTTTCAACAAAGACATCGTCATCCCGACGCTTTGACATGGTGGATTCGCTACATAAAACATAGGCTTCACTCAGTAGTGAAACAGTAGGCTTGGCGGAAAAGATTCTGCCAAAAATCGTGCATAGAGTTCTACTATCAGTGTACCAGGGACCTTTACCAAAGAACTACTGTCCTAGACGCCAGATCATTTGGAAAGCTCAAGTATTTTAAAGCTAAAATCACAAATACATGGCGAACGCAGCTCTCTAGAGTCTTTGTTCAGTCTAGACCAAAAGTCGTAGTGGCCGAAGAAAGTGTATCGCTGTTCCATATTTTGCGCCTTGCACGCCGACGGAAAGCTGAACTAATTACTTAAGTTGTGAATGATTCCGGCCAGAGAGTAGAAACACAGATTGGCATTATGAACTGTGGCTGCGCATATTGTAGTACCCTATATGAAAGACAAAATACCGACAGTCAGGCCTG
The DNA here is from genome assembly GCF_023898315.1 of Schistocerca nitens. Classification (NCBI taxonomy): domain Eukaryota; kingdom Metazoa; phylum Arthropoda; class Insecta; order Orthoptera; family Acrididae; genus Schistocerca; species Schistocerca nitens. The sequence goes on along the minus strand of NC_064616.1, from coordinate 294,447,137 downwards.
TCATGTATGCTAAACACCATTCAAGAACATTTGCACGAAGCGGAGTTGTTCTGGAAGCTCCATTCACGATCGATGAAATTAAGGAAGCAACCTTCCGCGCAGCCAAGGAAAAGTCACCAGGGCCTGATGGCCTCGGAGCATAATTTTACCAGTGCTATTGAGCCATGCTCAAATAGCCTCTTCAAGCTATTGCTAATGGCGTGTGACGAGGTGTAACAGTGTTCGACACTCTGAAAGAAAGGATAGTCTTTCTTCTCCCGAAATCTGGCCGGAGCGAGCATGTATTCAACCTGCGGCTTATCACGTTGCTTAACGTGGATTTCAGAATCATTTTACATGCGACCAAGATTCGTATAGAATTATTCTTGCAGGACACTTTAGGCAGCTACCAACATTGTGCCACCCCTCTTAGAAGCATCCTTACTGCAGCATGTGGACTGCAGGACGTGGTATGTCCGCAGCAGCGGCCAGAACTGAAAGAGTAATTGTAATTTTAGACTTTTAGAACGCGTTTGACCGTGTGAGCCATGAGTGTTTTTATTGAAGCGTTGAAGAAGATGGGATATGGCGATCGTGCTACAACAATCCTCTGTGGTTTGTTACTAGATGCTTCCACTCGGATTTTATTCAATGGTCAGCTCACAAAATCTCTCCTCATTGGTTGATCTGTCCACCGAGGATGCCCACTGTCGATGGCTCTGTGTGCCATAGCCATTGAATCATTACTACATCTCACTGGAAACACAATTAGAGGACTCGTGGTTCAGAATACACGGGTCTGCTGCACACCATATGCAGACGACGTATCTGTTCTTGTGTTTTCCTAACAAGACCTGGCCTCCATGGAAGACGTACTTAAAATTTACATGAAGGCGTGTGGCGCTCCGATCAGTACCAGGAAGACGATCATATATCCCCCTAGTGTCGACTCTGGCGAAACTCCTGAAGTGAGATGGCCCGAGAAACAGACCTCGCACAGTCCTCTGGGCATCTACTGGGAGGCTACATATGACAGCATGATAACTAAGAACTGGGCAGACCTACTGAATTGCATCAGTGCCACAGGCAAAAGGTCAAACAATTCATGTATCCATCGCAAGCGAATTGTACTACCTGGCTCAAGTACTAGCTTTGGCGGCGAATATTCTGCTGGTATCCAGCTGTTTTCTTCTCAGTGACAAAATCATTAAACTACAGTTCACGGAACTCACCTTGCCCCCTCACGGGGTGGCCGTGGGCTAATCAGCGTCCCACATAAATGTGCAACACTCCTCATCAACCGAATGAGAAAAGAAATACAACGTCGGGACGCATGCCTTCTCTGCAGTCTCTTAACAAGCATGAAACCAACGAACCTAGCGCCACCGATACACCACGCGACGATCCTCCCGAATACGAATACACCCAGAAATATTTTCTTGAATTTAGTTACGTGCGTGCCAGCGTCCCAAGCACCTCATCGATCCTGAACAGGACAATACACATAATCATGACGAACACCGTCCGTGAAAAGCCCATTGAAGAAAAGGAACCACAGGTGATCTGGACAGTACTGTGGCGAAACATTCCACCAGCCGTTCCTGCTTTCACGGATTCGCTCAGTTGTTAATGATAAAATCCTACGACCGACAAACTGCACCGAATCCATCTCAGTGCAACAGCCGCCTGCCACAAATGCGGAAACGTTGACTCGCTGGCGCACGGATTTGTTTGTGGAGCAGCTTTGGACATGTGGAACTTTCTCAGCCACCGACTAACCATCATTGATAAGACGAACGCACACTGTCTGGAAGTTCGTGGACTGATGCGGCCTGACTGCATGTGACACCCAATTATGAAACAAAATGCAGCATTACGGACGATCGGACACACAGCCACCTACATTATTGACAACTGCGTTGCTGTCTTCCCCGAATATTTGTCCTGCATTAAAAAAAAAAAAAAAAAAAAAAAAAAAGGCTCTGAGCACTATGGGACTTAACATCTGAGGTCATCAGTCCCCTAGAACTTAGAACTACTTAAACATAACTAACATAAGGACATCACACACATCCATGCCCTAGGCAGGATTCGAACCTGCGACCGTAGCGGTAGCGCGGTTCCAGACTGAAGCGCCTAGAACCGCTCGGCCACACCGGCCGTCTGTCCTCCATTGAAGGGGAATATTTTCGGATTGCGCAGGATGACAGTCATCGGAAAAAATTTGGCAACATGCTGCGTATCATGATCGGGAAATCCTCGTAAGTGCCCTCCATTACGCCATTTAATACATAATCGACGCAATGTGAAAGCAGACACTATAGAAGAATATCTAACAACGCTATAACTGTTTCACGTAAGTGTTACAGGTGTGTGACTAGCAATAGAAATTGGCAACACAGTAAAAACAAGTACATGGATCAAAGAAACTTCTTCAAGGCGGAAAAATACACAGTTGACTTTCAATCATTTAGAAGATGAACCTACAGCAACAGAAGATTGCTTTTATTTAATTATAAGAAAAAATTTCTTTTCATGTAGATATAGCTACTTTTCTCTATAACATCCAGAACGAGAGTTCCTTTTTCTTTTTTGTCACGTGCTAAGAAATATTTGCCGGCCGCTGTGGCCGTGCGCTTGTAGGCGCTTCAGTCTGGAACCGCGCGACCGCTACGGTCGCAGGTTCGAATCCTGCCTCGGCCATGGATGTGTGTGATGTCCTTGGGTTAGTTAGGTTTAACTAGTTCTAAGGTCTAGGGGACTGATGACCTTAGATGTTAAGTCCCATAGTGCTCAGAGCCATTTGAACCATTTGAAGAAATGTTTTGTTATCCAACCAAGAAAAAAGAGTACGCGGGATACCTGGGTTCAAGTCCTGGCTGTGTCACACAATTTAATTAATTACTTCAACTTCTATCCTTATCGAAGGTAAAGCTGAAACTCATATGTCTCCAGGAAAGTTTGATTCCACCAGATCAGTATTTCAGAATCGCCAGTTGGCTCGCTACAGGGCCGTAATTAATTCGCACTCTGGCACGTTGTGGGGCAGTGCGCCAGGGAAATGAAGGTGCACAGCCGAACGGGATGTGGAACCGAGAAGGAAGAGATTACTTCTTCCCCACCCACGAAAATAAGTAACCTCACAGTACGCTGCTCCAGTTCTTGAACTGCCTCAACAGTAGTGCTCCACAATTCGCTTTTGAGATGACCCCAGACGGAAAAATGCAGAGAATTCAGGCCACGTGATCTTGGAGGCCAAGGTACGGTACTTCTCTGCTTTTCAGTGTTGGACCATAGCAGGGAAAGATACCAGTGCCCTCTCATTCGTGTACCAGAGTTTGCAACCTTGGGCCCTGGGTAAAATATGAGTCCAGTCACCTGGCGATTTAAGTGAAAAGTTTGCATTTCGAATACATATGTACTAACTATTACAATACCTCATATTGAAGCCAATGCTGGCTCGTAACCACACATTCACAGTTATCTCGCAAACGGTTCATTTACATATCCCTGTTCACTGTAAATGTTTTGCTTCTTTTATAGTTTACTTCCAGCCTCGTCAGTTTTTTCTTATTAACAACGACACAGCCAGTAGATAAAATATTAAGACCTCACGAAGTGCTGAGCAACTATATTCATTTCACTTACCTGATGGTGAAAGTCAGCATTACTGTAGGCTGAATAAATTTCCTCCAGAACGTGTCATTGTGCTGGAAGGAATTCTCACATCGCACATGTAGTTATTCGAAAGCTGATATACTCATTTGGCAGTACTAGAAAAATACCTCCGGATCGCCATTGTGGTCTTGAAATAGAGTCTGAAATGCCCCGCATTCATTTATTTTTAACTTAATCGGGTGAACCCTCTGTACATCGATTGTTCTGCTTTTTAAGCGACCATAAACTACTCGTGGAAGCCACGACAGCCATTTGCTCGCATTACGTTTCGCTGGTATTGTGCTGAGAGACTGGTACAGAGCTGCCGGCAATTGTGCCGAGTACTACAGCAGCTGCCCGCAGCTCGTGGTCGTGCGGTAGCGTTCTCGCTTCCCACGCCCGGGTTCCCGGGTTCGATTCCCGGCGGGGTCAGGGATTTTCTCTGCCTCGTGATGGCTGGGTGTTGTGTGATGTCCTTAGGTTAGTTAGTTTTAAGTAGTTCTAGGGGACTGATGACCATAGCTGTTAAGTCCCATAGTGCTCAGAGCCATTTGACCATTTTTTTGACTACAGCAGCTGGATGAATGTGATATTGGCCGCCGGAGTGCCTTGAACACGGCGCCGCTTCGACGGCTGCCGGACAATGGGCAACGGCCCAACCGTAGTCGGGGAAATTCAAATCCGTTTAATTTATTCTACCGATTGGGGCGACGTTGCCTTGGGGCAGCAGATAGATTGCTAAAAATCGGTTGCTGTCAAAACATTTTCTTATGAGCCACGCCTCCGTATTTCTGGAACTAGTTCCTAATAAATGTTTTCTTTCCATACGAAAGGTAGAAAACTTCTATTTTTCCAAGTTGTACTGGTTAACTGCCGTCTTTAGCAACTGTAATAAAAGCCTTATCAAGACCAGACGCGTTTCGCTTTATTTTAAAGCATCTTCAGTGGTCCACGTAACATTATGGTTTTTCTCTTACAATTTTGTTTCTTATGATCATTAACAGTTCGAATTTTTCGTTATTACTATAAACAGTTTTATTATTTTTCTTACTCGAGGTTTTCTGTTGTTTGCCCGCCTGGAGTGGCCGAGCTGTTCTAGGAGCTACAGTCTGGAACCGCGCGACCGCTACGGTCGCAGGTTCGAATCCTGCCTCGGGCATGTATGTGTGTGATGTCCTTGGGTTGGTTAGGTTTAAGTAGTTCTAAGTTCTAGGGGACTGATGACCGCCGGCCAGTGTGCCGAGCGGTTCTAGGCGCTTCAATCTAGAACGCGCGACCGCTAAGGCCGCAGGTTCGAATCCTGCCTCGGGCATGGGTGTGTGCGATGTCCTTAGGTTAGTTAGGTTTAAGTAGTTCTAAGTTCTAGGGGACTGATGACCTCAGATGTTAAGTCCCATAGTGCTCAGAGCCATTCGAACCATTTTTTTCTGTTGTTTATTGCAGTCTTCTTCGTCTTCCACGTGTATATCTTGAGTTCCTGCACACAGCAGTTTAACTGCGCTTAATACATTCATATTTCTGTGTTAGGGAGTGTCAATGTCCTCTCGCCATTTCATGCGATTTGTTTTGCTATTACGGCATGCGTTCGTCTTGTGTTTGTTTTGGTAGTGGTGCAAGCGTCTGCTGTAGCTCTGTGAGTGTTTACATTTTCCGACTAGTGAGAGAGAGACAAACGCGTCCCGCGATAGCAAAACAAATGGAACGAAACGGCGAGAGGACGTCTCGACATAGAAATGTGAATGTATTACGTGCAATGAAAGTGCTGTGTGCAAGAACTCAACACATACACTTGGAAGACGAAGAAGAATGGAATAAACAACAAAGAACCGTGAATAAGAAAAATAATAAAAACTGTTTATAGGTTAAGAAAAAAACATGCGAACTGTTAATGACCATAACAAACAAAATTGTAGGAGAAAAAACCATGTTGTTACTGTGACTACTGAAAATGCTTTACAATAAAGCGAAACGCGTCTGGTATTAATAAGACTTATTAGTTGCTAAAGGCGGCCATTAACCTATATAACTTTTATGTATGTAACTGAGGAAAAAAGAGGCCGAAAAACAAAGACGACACCATCCTATTTTTCCTTTCGCGAGATTTTACCTTGCAGCACATTTCTCACTTGCATTTGAAAATGTATTCGTCAAAAATGCTGATTATTTTACTGTGAGGCGTCGTCCTCTTCCTGGCCTTTGTCAGACATTTTTTAATCACCGCAGAATAGCATCACTTGTAAATAATTCGGTCTTGCATTCCAGTTTTAATAACATGAAATATGAGCGGTTATGAGATTATATGGGTGATGTAGTTAGTTTTATCGTGATTACAACCTTTAAGCTGTTTTCAGTACTATATTTTCTTCTACTTAATATTTCTGCATGTCGGAGCAATTTCTGTAGCTACGTGTGTGGGCCTCTGATTTGTTTCTCATTTGTCTGACACAGGTGAACCTTCATGAGAGCCTTGCGGCAGGCGACCTCCGGGCGAGACACGAAGAGTCTGGCGCTCACCGGAGCGTTGCTAAGCCGCTTATAGCGGAACCTAAAGTGGACCTATGGTCCCAGTTTCGGCGAAAAGTGGTCCGCACAATAGTGTACCCGAGCACGAGGTGAGCCATTCCTGTTAGCCAGAGTGACAGTGGGGTGGGTGACTGTTGGCCTGAAGAGCAAATAGTGTGCTGTAAGGCAGCAGGATACCACCACTCGCTACTCAAAATAATATCGTCTCGAGAGTTCTGCGGGGAATACGGACTTATAAGGTTCGTTCCAGTAAAACTATCACAACCGAGTGCAATCGGTTTCAAACTGTCTCTACTGCGCATGACAACTTCGTGATAGTTTCGACCGTCAGAAACCTGTGGATTTACTCGAACGTATATTTCGCGTGTTTCGTTATTTGGCCACCTGTAACACTAGTTGATACCACTACTCTCTTCACGCTGCGTAAATGTTTATGGTTTAAATGATAAAACAGGGCACCGGGTGATTTTTTTGATGCTTTGCATTGCGCGTTTCGAGAATTTATTCTCATTGTCAAGTGAAAATATTTAGTTAAGTATTTTGTGTGCTGTTTGTATGTGTGTTGTCCCTCTCTTCAACAGTACTGTGTCGTCTTTTAGAGGCTAATATACAGTACTGTACCTACTGCATTACGCAGAAAAACACATGCGTGCACACACCGTGAAATTTCACAAACAATAGTAGCTTATAACCACAAAAAGACGGCTACAGTGTAAGGCAGGCAGCGCAACACAAATACTAATGTAAATATTTGGTCATGACGATGACAAATTTTCGAAATGCGTCATGCGAAGCATGAAGAAATACGTAAGTGGAGCAGTGTTCCATTATTCAGAGAATAAATGACAATCGCAGGCTTTCTAGAAGCTTCGATTATGATGAATGACATTCAATCAAACGTTTCTGCTTCCCACTTGTGGTCGGCACTTCCTTGGAGAACCAGTGGTGCAAAATGTTAACTGAAGACGTTCGTATTTATTTCTGACACCTCTTTCCTCATCAACATCCTGTTTTCTTTTACATATTTTGAGTATATGCACTTGATAAAAAAAATTGGATCAGTTTGTCTAATTGGTTTTGGTAGCACAATTTTTGTTGCCGAGTGACAATACCTTGTAGACGATTAGTACCAATGTTAATATGAACAACAAGGTAGTAAATGCCCAAACATTACAAATGCGGAAATTATCTAATTTGAACAAAAATTATCGGTGGTTTAATTCCTATAGAGTGGCCGCAATGCGTCCACTGGTTAATAATCTGGCATGCAGCTTAATTTCATTAATATACGTATAACAGCAGGGCATGTTAATTTCTATGTAAGCCACTTTCGCTCTGAAGTGAGCCAACTTAATGTGCCCGTGTCATTTGTAGCAATGAGTGTAGTATGTGACCCCCAACTGTCGGCTCTTGTGATTGGATCCGTGTATGGAAGAGAAAAACTTATTCATTTTGAAAGTGATGTTAAAGGACAGTAAGATCCTTTTACTTTTGATACCCAAGACTATGTACATGCAACACATTTCTACAGAAAAACCCCTTAAGAGAGTAATATTACAGTATGATTTATTAAATTATCACAAGTTTGAAATATATAGTTCCTTTGAAACGCCAGCAGGAACATTTTATCTTCGATGAGAATGCTAGGAGACTGAGCAGAAATAGCTCTGCACGTGCGCGTGCTGATCTCTTTGGGGGCAGGTGTAATAAAGGCTTTGGACCCAGTCAGAAGAATTTCCTCTGATCAATCGAAACTGGTTGCAACTGTCCATTGGTCGCAACTCGAACAGCTTTCACCCAGTCACAAACCACGGGAACTGGGAAAATTACTGCGTCGAAAGCATACGCGTGGTTGCACGGTTGCAACTGTATCTCGAACGAACCTATAGTCTTCTCTGGGAATGCAGATCCCTAAAATTTTCGTTTCCTGTTCCTGTTTCCAAAAATCTTCTCTGAGCAGGGCGAACGAGCGCCAAAGCGCAGGAATCGGGCCAGCCGGCCGCTGCTTCGTGCAGAAGTTGCTGATTGGTTAGTCCGCAGCTACTATTCTGGTGGGAGACAAAAGTCCATTATAATTTTCTGTGACTGGAAGAGCTTTTCGGGGTTGCCCTTACGGCTGGCCGCGAGGAAGATACGTGAGCGCTGGTCCAAGATTAGATGCGAAGCGAGAGAGGCGAGGACAGGCAGTCTTATTCTGGGACGGCAAGTGACTTAGCTATTCGGGTTTTGAGTCTTATAGTTTTTCTTTCGGAACAGCGTCTGTCACTACGGAGCAAGGCGTCTGCAATCACCACCGCTGTACGGGCAATCTTGCCCGCATTTTATGCCACAGCCCGTCGGAGCTGAGAGCTGCACCGTCGACCGCGACGCACGGAATCCAACGGTGATAAGACGGCATTTCAATGCGAGATACTGGCACGGAAGCGTGGAATAGTTTGGAGAGGGATCTTTTTGTTAAAACGGTTATATTCACGGGGATTCCTAGTATGTTTCCGGCTTGTGCAAGTTCAAAGGCGCAGCACGAGCATTCTTATTCCTTTTCTCTCCTTGTGTCGATAACGGGTTGAATAATCACCCATGTTATTAATTAAGGGCGGAGTTAGCGCGAAGTTATTGGTGCAAAATGTAGGCGTCCTTTTCCTTAACGTTCTAACTTTGGGTTGTGTCCTCTGTTTTCTTTTTGTACTCAACCGTCAATCTATAATGTCATTTGTTCAGCGACCAATATTCGGATATTAATTGTCCAGCGTATTCCGCTAATGGTGACCCAGTGTTATTCTGTATTAATTCATTTTTGTTTCACTGTCAAATCATTAATTTCACTTTCTCCTTACTGAATAAATTATGTCTTGCCAGTCTACATTTTATATCCTCTATACTTCGACCATCATCAGTTAGTTTGCATCCCAAATAGCAAAACTCATCTACTACTTTAAGTGCCTCATTTCCTAATCTAATTCCTTCAGCCTCACTTGATTTAATTCGACTGCATTCCATTATCCTCGTTTTGCTTTTGTTGATGTTCATCTTATACCCTCCTTTAAAGACACTGTCCATTCCGTTCAACTGCTCTTCCAGGTCCTTTGCTCTCTCTGACAGAATTACGTCATCGGCAAACCTTAAAGTTTTTATTTCTTCTCCGTGGATTTTAATTCCTGCTCCTAATTTTTCTTTTGTTTCCTTTACCGCTTGCTCAATATAAAGACTAAAACCTTGTCTCACTCCCTCCTCAACCACTGCTTCCCTTTCGTGCCCCTCGACTCTTATAACTGCCATCTGATTTCTGCACAAATTTTAAATAACCTTTCAGTCCCTGTATATGACTCTTGCCACCTTCAGAATTTGAAAGAGAGTATTCCAGTCAACATTCTCAAAAGATTTCCCTAAGTCTACAAATGCTATAAACGTAGGTTTGCCTTTCCTTAACCTATCTTTTAAGGTAAGCCGCAGGGTCAGTATTGACTCGCGTGTTTCAACATTTCTACGGAATCCAAACTGATCTTCCCCGAGGTCGGCTTCTATCAGGTTTTCCATTCGTCCGTAAAGAATTCGTGTAAGTATTTTGCAACCGTGACTTATTAAACTGATAGTTCGGTAATTTTCACACCTGTCAAAACGTGCTTTCTTTGGGATTGGAATTATTATATTCTTCTTGAAGTCTGAGAGTATTTCGCCTATCTCATACATGTTGTTCACCAGATGGAAGAATTTTGTCATGGCTGGCTCCCCCAAGGCTATCAGTAGTTCTAATGGAATGTTGTCTATTCCTGGGGCCTTTTTTTGACTGTGGTCTTTCAGAGCTCTGACAAATTCTTCACGCAGTATCATATACCCCATTTCATTTTCATCTATGTCCTTTTCCATTTCCATAATATTGCCCTCAACTACAGTGCCCTTGTATAGACTCTCTTAGTATGCTCCTTCCTCCTTTCTGCTTTACCTTCTTTGCTTAGGACTGGTTTCCCATCTGAACTCTTGATATTCATACAGGTGGTTCTGTTTTCATCAAAGGACTCTTTAATGTTTCTGTAGGCAGTATCTATCTTACCCCTCGTGATATATACTTCTACATCCTTACATTTGTCCTCTAGCCATCCCTGATTAGCCATTTTGCGCTTCCTGTCGATCTCATTTTTGAGACGTTTGTATTCCTTTTCACCTGCTTCATTGCATTTTTATATTTTCTCCTTTCATCAATTAAATTCAATATCTCTTCTGTTACCCAAGGTTTTCTTCTAGCCCTCGTCTGTTTGCCTACTTGATCTTCTGCTGCCTTCACTATTTCATCTCTCAAAGCTACCCATTCTTCTTCTATTGTATTTCTTTCCCCTGTTCTTGTCAATCGTTCCCTAATGCTCTCTGTGAAACTCTCTACAACCTCTGGGTCTTTCAGTTTATCCAGGTCCCATCTCCTTAAATGTCTACCTTTTGCAGTATCTTCAGCTGTAATCTACAGTTCATAACCAATAAATTGTGATCAGAGTCCACATCTACCCCTGGAAATGCCTTGCAATTTAAAACCTGGTTTCTAAATATTTGTCTTACCATTATATAACATATCTGAAACCTTCCAGTGCCTCCAGGCCTCTTCCATGTGTACAACCTCCTTTCGTGATTCTTAAACCAAGCGATAGTTATGATTAAGCTATGCTCCGTGCAAAATTCTACCAGGCGGCTTCCTCTTTCATTCCTTACCTCCAATTCATAATCACTTAATACTTTTCCTTCTCTACCTTTTCCTACTATCGAATTCCAGTCCCCCATGACTATTAAATTTTCATCTCCCTTAACTATCCGAATAATTTCTTTAATTTCATCATATATTTCTTCGATCTCTTCATCATCTGCGGAGCTAGTTCGCATATAAACCTGTACTACTGTGGTAGACGTGGACTTCGTATCTATCTTGCCTGCAATAATGCGTTCACAACGCTGTTCGTAGTAACTTATCCGCATTCCTGTTTTATTTATTCATCATTAAACCTACTCCTTATCTACCTTCACCTAACCAGAAGTCTTATTCCTCCTGCCACCGAACTTAACTAATTGCCGCTATATCTAACTTTAACCTACCCATTTCCCTTTTTAAATTTTCTAACCTACCTCCCTGATTAAGGGATCTGACATTCTACGCTCCTATCCGTAGAGCACAAGTTTTCTTTCTCCTGATAACGATGTCTTCCTGAGTAGTCCGAATGGGGGACTATTTTATCTCCGGAATATTTTACCCAAGAGGACGCCTTCATCATTTAACCATACAGTAAAGTTGCATGCCCTCGGGAAAAATTACGGCTGTAGTTTCCCCTTCCTTTCATCCATCCGCAGTACCAGCACAGAAAGGCCGTTTTGGTTGATGTTACAAGGCCAGATCAGTCAATCATGCAGACTGTTGCCCCTGCAACTATTGAAAAGGCTGCTGCCCCTCTTCAGGAACCACAGGTTTGTCCGGCCTCTCAACAGATACCCCTCCGTTGTGGTTGCACCTACAGTACGGCTATCTGTATCGCTGAGGGACGCAAGCATCCCCACCAACGGCAAGGTCCATGGTCCATGGGGGGCGGGGGGGGGGGGGGGTGGAAGATTAAGGATGAAAGGTGTATTCCGAAATCGTCTATTCAAAAACTTTCGTGACAGATTTTATTCCTAGCGTTCCTGGCGTATAAGCGACGCCAGCGCAGCAGCTACGGTGGCAGATTGAAAAATGGCTCTGAGCACTATGGGACTCAACTGCTGAGGTCATTAGTCCCCTAGAACTTAGAACTAGTTAAACCTAACTAACCTAAGGACATCACAAACATCCATGCCCGAGGCAGGATTCGAACCTGCGACCGTAGCGGTCTTGCGGTTCCAGACTGCAGCGCCTTTAACCGCACGGCCACTTCGGCCGGCTGGCAGATTGAACTGCTGTTTCTGTTGTGGTCTTCATTCCGAAGATTGGTTTGATGCAGCTCTCCACGCTAGTCCATCCTGCAGACCTCTTCATCTCTGAAGAACTACTGAAACCCATACCCGTTTGAACCTGCTTACTGTATTCAAACTTTGGTCTCTCTCTACAATTTTTATCCCCCACTGTTCCCTCCATTACTAAATTGACGCTTCCTTGATGACTCAGAATGTGTCCCATCAACCGATCCTTTCTCTTAGTCAAGTTATACCACATATTTCGTTTCTCCACAGTTCTCTCCAGTACCTCCTCATTAGTTACACGATCTACCCATCTAATCTTCAGCATTTTTCTGTAGCACCACATTTCGAATGCCTCTATTCACTTCTTGTCTGAACTACTTATAGGCCACGTTTCGCTTTCGTACAAGGCTATACTCCAGACAAATGCCTTCAGAAAAGACTTCCTAACCCCTAAATTCATAATCGATGTTAAAAAATTTCTCGTTTTCATAAATGGTATCCTTGTTGTAGCCGGTCTACATTTTAGATCCTTCCTAATTCGGCCATCAACAGTTATAGTGTTACCCAAACAGAAAATTCGTATATTACTTTTAGTGTCTAATTTCCTAATCTAATCCCCGCAGCGTCGCCTGATTTAATTCAACTATCTTCCACTACCCCTATTTTACTTTCGTTGAATTTCATCTAATATCAGTTTTTCAAGACGCTGCCCATTCCGTTCAACTGAACTTCCAAGGCGTTTGTTGTCTCTGATAGAATTACAGTTTCATCAGCAAACCATTAAGTTTTTATTTCTTCTCCCTGAACTTTAATCCCTTCTCTAAATTTTTCTTTGCCATCCTTTACTGCTTGATCAATATACAAATTGAGTAACATTGGAGACAAACTGCAGCCTTGTCTCACTCCCTTCTCAACCACTGCTTCCGTTTCATGTCCTTCGACTCTTAACAACTGTTAACAACACATGTGCGTTCAACCAGTCAGTTACGACTTGCAGTGTGTATACCTTGCAGTGTCACAATCTCAATGGAGCACCATCTCTAAATCGAGTGTGCAAAACAGTCTCCAGAGTGTTTTGAAGAAGAGAAAAGTGTGTCCATAGTTTGCCACAAACGCCTTGGCTCCCGAACAAGAACAACGACTCATGGAAACCTACTGCGACTTGATTTGAAAAGCAAATCGCGGACAATTCTGTTCTTGAAAAAATCATCACGAGTGATGGGACTTGGTATTACCAATCCAAACCTATCACAAAACGACAAAGAACAGAAATTTACATGAAGGGGCAATGCTTTGACGATATAACCGACATTCAAGTCAATATGACGCGAGAGTTAGACAACACCCCACAGAAGGACTTTTTTTCAGTTTCACATGTTTGTCTGAACGTTCAGTGCGTTGTACTCAAGTGAAGAGAGACTATACAGAACACCTCTGTTTTATTAATTCACTCTCGAACTTATTGGCCTGACAGGGATACGTTGTACGAATAATCAAATCAGTAAAGTACAGCCCGAGAAAGTAGGTAATCCTTCGCATGATTAAAAACACTAACATCTGCCTGTGTTCACTACTATGTAGATCTAATGTACATCTGACGTACATCTCCGGTGTGTAACAGAACGTTTCTCTCACCATTCTCGTTTATTCATGAAACTTATTCAGTTGTTCGAATAACCGAGGAAAGATCTTACGATATGGTCGACATCTCGAGAAACATAAACGTTGTTTGTGTGAATTCGCCGTATTTTTACTAACAAAAGTTCAGTGCAGTACTTGCCTCTAGATAAGGGAGGGTTGAGACAGCCATTTCGACAACGGAGGTCGAACGCCCTATCACCAAGTACACTCCTGGAAATGGAAAAAAGAACACATTGACACCGGTGTGTCAGACCCACCATACTTGCTCCGGACACTGCGAGAGGGCTGTACAAGCAATGATCACACGCACGGCACAGCGGACACACCAGGAACCGCGGTGTTGGCCGTCGAATGGCGCTAGCTGCGCAGCATTTGTGCACCGCCGCCGTCAGTGTCAGCCAGTTTGCCGTGGCATACGGAGCTCCATCGCAGTCTTTAACACTGGTAGCATGCCGCGACAGCGTGGACGTGAACCGTATGTGCAGTTGACGGACTTTGAGCGAGGGCGTATAGTGGGCATGCGGGAGGCCGGGTGGACGTACCGCCGAATTGCTCAACACGTGGGGCGTGAGGTCTCCACAGTACATCGATGTTGTCGCCAGTGGTCGGCGGAAGGTGCACGTGCCCGTCGACCTGGGACCGGACCGCAGCGACGTACGGATGCACGCCAAGACCGTAGGATCCTACGCAGTGCCGTAGGGGACCGCACCGCCACTTCCCAGCAAATTAGGGACACTGTTGCTCCTGGGGTATCGGCGAGGACCATTCGCAACCGTCTCCATGAAGCTGGGCTACGGTCCCGCACACCGTTAGGCCGTCTTCCGCTCACGCCCCAACATCGTGCAGCCCGCCTCCAGTGGTGTCGCGACAGGCGTGAATGGAGGGACGAATGGAGACGTGTCGTCTTCAGCGATGAGAGTCGCTTCTGCCTTGGTGCCAATGATGGTCGTATGCGTGTTTGGCGCCGTGCAGGTGAGCGCCACAATCAGGACTGCATACGACCGAGGCACACAGGGCCAACACCCGGCATGGCTCAATGGTTCAAATGGCTCTGAGCACTATGCGACTTAACTTCTGCGGTCATGAGTCGCCTAGAACTTAGAACTAATTAAACCTGACTAACCTAAGGACATCACACACATCCATGCCCCAGGCAGGATTCGAACCTGCGACCGTAGCGGCCGCGCGGTTCCAGACTGTAGCGCCTTTAACCGCTTGGCCACCACGGCCGGCAACACCCGGCATCATGGTGTGGGGAGCGATCTCCTACACTGGCCGTACACCACTGGTGATCGTCGAGGGGACACTGAATAGTGCACGGTACATCCAAACCGTCATCGAACCCATCGTTCTACCATTCCTAGACCGGCAAGGGAACTTGCTGTTCCAACAGGACAATGCACGTCCGCATGTATCCCGTGCCACCCAACGTGCTCTAGAAGGTGTAAGTCAACTACCCTGGCCAGCAAGATCTCCGGATCTGTCCCCCATTGAGCATGTTTGGGACTGGATGAAGCGTCGTCTCACGCGGTCTGCACGTCCAGCACGAACGCTGGTCCAACTGAGGCGCCAGGTGGAAATGGCATGGCAAGCCGTTCCACAGGACTACATCCAGCATCTCTACGATCGTCTCCATGGGAGAATAGCAGCCTGCATTGCTGCGAAAGGTGGATATACACTGTACTAGTGCCGACATTGTGCATGCTCTGTTGCCTGTGTCTATGTGCCTGTGGTTCTGTCAGTGTGATCATGTGATGTATCTGACCCCAGGAATGTGTCAATAAAGTTTCCCCTTCCTGGGACAATGAATTCACGGTGTTCTTATTTCAATTTCCAGGAGTGTAGTTGGCTAATCTTATCGGACCACGTCTGCAGATTGAGTCTGGCGAGCAATGTCGGTGCCACGGTCATCGCAACCGAAGGAAAAGGTATAAAAATTTTTTTTTTCAACTTAAATCACCGAAATAACTGTCAACTTTTTACTCATAAAGAGTTAGAAATAATGATCTCGAAATTAACAAGACCTTCAAACAAAGAGTTCTTTCATTCACTGTTTTTCGTTATTATCTCTCGGGTGGACAAATAATAACCAGCACAAGTGTCCGCGCATAAGCCCTCGTTAAAGCAGAACGCCAGTAAACAGCTACAGAGAAAAAAGCTAACTGATAAAATTCCTGAATAGTCGTATGTCGGAGTTAACAACCGCCGAAGACGGGAAACAAAAATGACTGTCGTAGTGCTGGAGTGGTGGCAGGAATGTGAAACACGGCCGTTCGTTATCGGCCAGAGATTTGAGGTTTTTGTATCCAGCGATAAAATGTCGCCGCTAACAGGCCCCCCACGGCAGCTGTGACACTGACTGCGACATTATCTCTGCGGTGGATGCCGTGGGGGAATAACAGCTTCTGCAGTCCTTCTGCAATATGGTTAGTGAACGGAAAGAACCACGCCTGTGGTATGCAGCCTAAAGAAAACTTACGTAAAGAAGTCTTTCATTATTATACCGGGTGATCAAAAATCAGTATAAATTTGAAAACTGAATAAATCACGGAATAATGTAGATTCAGAGGTACAAATTGATACACATGCTTGGAATGACATGAGGTTTCATTAGAACCAAAAAAATACAAAAGTTCAAGAAATGTACGAAAGATGGCGCTTCATCTGATCAGAATAGCAATAATTGGCGTAACAAAGTAAGACAAAGCAAAGATGATGTTCTTTACAGTGAATGCTCAATATGTCCACCACCATTCCTCAACAATAGCTGTAGTCGAGGAATAATGTTGTGAACAGCACTGTAAAGTCCGCAGCTCGTGGTCGTGCGGTAGCGTTCTTGCTTCCCGCGCCCGGGTTCCCGGGTTCGATTCCCGGCGGGGTCAGGGATTTTCTCTGCCTCGTGATGACTGGGTGTTGTGTGATGTCCTTAGGTTAGTTAGGTTTAAGTAGTTCTAAGTTCTAGGGGACTGATGACCATAGCTGTTAAGTCCCATAGTGCTCAGAGCCATTTGAACCAGCCAAGCACTGTAAAGCATGTCCGGAGTTATGGTGAGGCATTGGCGTCGGATGTTGTCTTTCAGCATCCCTAGAGAAGTCGGTCGATCACGATGCATTTGCGACTTCAGGTAACCCCAAAGCCAATAATCGCACGGACTGAGATCTGGGTACCTGGGAGGCCAAGCATGACGAAAGTGGCAGCTGAGCACACGATCATCACCAAACGACGCGTGAAAGAGATCTTTCACGCGTCTAGCAATATGGGTGGAGCGCCATCCTGCATAAACATCGTACAATCCAGCAGGTGTTTACCAGCCAGGCTGGGGATGATGCGATTCTGTAACATATCGGCGTACCTCTCACCCGTCACGGTAGCAGTTACAAAACCAGAATCACGCATTTCCCCGAAGAAAAAAGGCCCGATAATGATAGATGTGGTAGATCCAACCCATACCGTGACTTTCTCGTCGTGCTATGGGGTTTCCACGACAGTTCTAGGATTTTCGGTAACCCAAATTCTGCAGTTGTGGGCGTTGGCAGACCCTCAGAGCGTGAAATGAGCTTCGTCGGTCCACAACACGTTACTTAACCAATCGTCATCTTCCGCCATCTTTTGAAACACCCACACCGCAAATGCCCTCCGCTTCACTAAATCGCCAGGTAACAGTTCATGATGCCGATGGATTTTGTACGGATAGCATCGGAGGGTACGCCTCAGTGCCAACAAAACAGTACAGTATGGAATGCCGGTGCGACGTGCGACTGCACGAGCGCTGACTTCCCCGGGCAAAGACGAACCCGCTACAGTCTCCATTTCTTCCTGAACTGTCTCAGCAGCATTACGCCTTGTGCTCGGTCGGCCACTACGGGGTCTATCGTCTAAACAACTTCGAAATCATTCTCGCCACAGCTGCATTTGTCAACGGACCTTTACCTTTTCGAATCCCCTTCCTATGGCGATACGATCGTAACAATGAACTAGCACATTCCCCACATTCCCCATTCTGATAACACAGCTTCACTAAAAGCGCCTTTTCAGGTAACGTCAACATGCTGCGACTGCTCGCGCATCTGATTCTCTCTCTCGTTACAGCTCCTTTTATACACGATTGTCATGCGCAGTCACTGACGTTTTGCTGTGTAGCGCCATCTGTCGGACATTTTGTGAACTTTTTTTGGTTCTAATAAAACCCCGTGTCATTCCAAGCATGTGTGTCAATTTGTACCGCTCTATCTACATTATTCCGTGGTTTATTAAGTTTTCAAATTTATACTAACTTTTTGATAACCCGGTATATTCATCCGCTGAGAGTAGCCCACATGGTACAAATAAAAAGAGAAGCCTATACACTGAACAACCAAAACATTATGACCATTGCTCAGCGCGACGTTGGATGCCATCTGATGGCGTTGCGGGGACGTAGCACGGTAAGGAGAGTATATAAGCTGAGACGTGTGGGGGACCACACTAGCAAAGACGTGGGCTGCAAATAGGGAAATCCATTGAGATCTGCGACTCTGACACAGGGCATATTACTATTACGCAGAACCAGTGAACTGCGAATGTGGTCGAATGTTTATGTGTTGCTGTCGTGAGCATCTACATCAACATCCATACTCCACAAGCCACCTGACGGTGTGTGGCGGAGGGTACCTTGAGTACCTCTATCGGTTCTCCCTTCTATTCCAGTCTCGTATTGTTCATGGAAAGAAGGATTGTCGGTATACCTCTGTGTGGGCTCTAATCTCTCTGATTATACCCTCATGGTCTCTTTGCGAGATATACATAGGAGGGAGCAAATATACTGCTTGACTCCTCGGTGAAGGTATGTTCTCGAAACTTCAACAAAAGCCCGTACCGAGGTACCGAGCGTCTCTCCTGCAGAGTCTTCCACTGGAGTTTATCTATCATCTCCGTAACGCTTTCGCGATTATTAAATGATCCTGTAACGAAGCGCACTGCTCTCCGTTGGATCTTCTCTATCTCTTCTATCAACTCTATCTGGTACGGATCCCACACCAGTGAGCAGTATTTAAGCAGTGGGTGAACAAGCGTACTGAAACCTACTTCCTTTGTTTTCGGACTGCATTTACTTAGGATTCTTCCATAGAATCTCAGTCAGGCATCTGCTTTAGCGACGATTAATTTAGATGGTCATTCCATTTTAAATCACTCCTATTGCCTACTCCCAGATAATGTATGGGATTAACTGCTTCCAGTTGCTGACCTGCTATATTGTAGCTAAGTTATAAAGGATCTTTTTTTCTATGTATTCGCAGCACATTACACTTGTCTACATTGAGATTCTCTTGCCATTCCCTGCACCATGCGTCAATTCATTGCAGATTCTCCTGCATTTCAGTACAATTTTCCATTGTTACAACCTCTCGATATACTACAGCATCATCCGCAAAAAGCCTCAGTGAACTTCCGATGTTATCCACAAGGTCATTTATGTATATTGTGAATAGCAACGGTCCTACGACACTCCCCTTTGTCACACCTGAAATCACTCTTACTTCGGAAGACTTCTCTCCATTGAGAATGACATGCTGCGTTCTGTTATCTAGGAACTCTTCAATCCAATCACACAATTGGTCTGATAGTCCATATGCTCTTACTTTGGCCATTAAACGACTGTGGAGAACTGTATCAAACCCCTTGCGGAAGTCAAGAAACACGACATCTACCTGGAAACCCGTGTTTATGGCCCTCTGAGTCTCGTGGACGAATAGAGCGAGCTGGGTTTCACACGATCGTCTTTTTCGAAACCCATGCTGCTTCCCACAGAGTAGATTTCTAGTCTCCAGAAAAGTCATTATAGCCGGCCGCTGGTGGCCGAGCGGTTCTGGCGCTACATTCTGGAACCGCGCGACCGCTACGGTCGCAGGTTCGAATCCTGCCTCGGGCATGGATGTGTGTGTTGTCCTTAGGTTAGTTAGGTTTAAGTAGTTCTAAGTTCTAGGGGACTTATGACCTCAGTAGTTGAGTCCCACAGTGCTCAGAGCCATTTGAACCATTTTTGAAAGTCATTATACTCAAAAATAAAAATGGTTCAAATCGCTCTGAGCACTATGGGACTTAACATCTGAGGTCATAAGTCCCCTAGAACGTAGAACTACTTAAACCTAACTAACCTAAGGACATCACCCACATCCATGCCCGACGCAGGATTCGAACCTGCGACCGTAGCGGTCGCGCGGTTCCAGACTGTAGCGCCTAGAACCACTCGGCCCCACTGACCGGCATACTCGAACATAATACGTGTTCCAAAATTCTACAACTGATCAACTTCAGAGATATAGGTCTATAGTTCTGCACATCTGTTTGACGTCCCTTCTAGAAAACGGGGATGACCTGTGCCTTTTCCAAACTTTTGTAACGCTACCCTCTTCTAGAGACCTACGGTACACCGCTGCAAGAAGGGAGGCAAGTTCCTTCGCGTACTCTGTGTAAAATCGAGCTGGTATCTCATCAGGTCCAGCGGCCTTTCCTCTTTTGAGCGATTTTAACTGTTTTTCTATCTCTCTGTCATCTATTTCGATATCTACCATTTTGTCATCTGTGCGCCATTCTAGAGAAGGAATTACAGTGCAGTCTTCCTCTGTGAAACAGCTTTGGAAAAAGACATTTAGTATTTCGGCCTTTAGTCTGTCATCCTCTGTTTCAGTACCATTTTGGTCACAGAGTGTCTGGACATTTTGTTTTGATCCACCTACCACTTGGACATACACTACTGGCCACTAAAGTTGCTACACCAAGAAGAAATGCAGATGATAAACGGGTATTCATTGGACAGATATATTGTACTAGAACTGACATGTGATTACATTTTCACGCAATTTGGGTGCATAGATCCTGAGAAATCAGTACCCATAACAACCACCTCTGACTGTAATAACGGCCATGATACGCCTGGGCATTGAGTCAAACAGAGCTTGGATGGCGTGTACAGGTAAAGCTACCCATGCAGCTTCAACTTGATACCACAGTTCATCAAGAGTAGTGACAGGCGTATTGTGACGAGCTAGTTGCTCGGCCACCATCGACCAGACGTTTTCAATCGGTGAGAGATCAGGAGAATGTGCTGGCCAGGGCGGCAGTCGAACATTTTCTGTATCCAGAAAGGCCCGTACAGGACCTGCAACGTGCGGTCGTGCATTATCCTGCTGAAATATAGACTTTTGCAGGTATCGAATGAAGGGTAGAGCCACGGATCCAAACACATCTGAAATGTAACGTCCACTGTTCAAAGTGCCGTCAATGCGAACAAGAGGTGACCGAGACGTGTAACCAATGGCACTCCACACCATCATGCCGGGTGATACGCCAGCATGGCGATGACGAATACACGCTTCCAATGTGCGTTCACTGCGATGTCGTCAAACACGGATGCGACCATCATGATGCTGTAAATATGAGAGGTGGCATGAGGCCACTCTCATATTTCTATTTTAGTCTGAGTAATTCGATCTTCCTCTCTAATTGCGTGCGGTGAAAAGTCGCTATTCCTTCACATGTGGGCTTCCCACGCAGCGTCTCTTATCACCCGGGTTGTTCGGTGACAGGCGGGCTCTTGATAGGGTTAAGCTGACGGGTGTGAGGGAATCGAGTGAATGCTTTCCAGACGCCGACATTGTAATAAGAGCGGCGGAGACACGCCCGCAGGGGCCTGAAGAAGCGGCTGGGCTAGACATTCCGTTACTTCGCAGAAACGTAGTGAAAACCGTTTCTGGCGGGCTACCAGCGAAGCATGGGAATGACTTGTGTTCCCAGGCAGTGTTGGCGGGAAAATTCCCCCGTTTTCGGCAAAATCGTAAATGTGATTGGCTTGCTCAGGGCATAGCTCCGTGACGTAGCAAAATCGGCGCAGAAATTGGCGCCAAGAATCTCCATTGGTGGAATGGTAGTGCTTCGGCAATAGAGTGGAGTTTTCCGCCGGTTTTCGAGTTGCTGATTGGAACGTTTAACCACGGTCACTGTCGTGGGGCGGGAATGTTCTGTGTTAGGCTTGTACGGGTGCTCTTGAGTAGGGTCGGCTCTCGCCTTTCGGTCGGAGTAGGTTACAAGACTGAGCTCTCGCTGCTCTGGACAGCCTGCCTTCCGTTGGCTGTCTAATATACTTTTATTTATTTGTACTGTTTAACGAAGTTGCTGAAGTTTCGACTTCAACATAACTTTCCGAGTACAGTTGGCAATTGAGCGTTCTGCGTACAAGCGGGCTATGTTGTCTGTCTTGAGCAGTTTTGGCTAAAGTTGACTGTATCGGAGTTACTGTGTGACTTCGCTTGTTAAAATCAATCACTGTACCGTCAGTGATTGTGTGGCGAGCCTTCTTCGTCTCCCTCAAAGGCGCATTTGTATTGCTAGGAAGTCTTTCGTCTGGAACAACCAGACCAGGATAATTTGTTTCAGGCTATACTCGCAACATTATCATCACCACGACGGGACGTCGAAGCAACCAGCCATCGCCTCCGGTACGCCAGATCGTGTCCTTGCAATTAAGAAGACAGCTTGGTAATGTATGTCTGCAGCACCGGCAAAGCAGGCAATTTTGCTAGGTGATAATCAGAGCTCAGCAGAGCGCGCCTGTTCGTCTTTTCTAACTTTGTTCTGTCTTGGGTGTTCATTGTCTGAGTTCTCACTACTGTAGCAGCAATTAATGTTGGGTTGGCTGTGTGTTTCTCTTAAGATATGAGTTGCAAGGAATTGGCTTCACATACCACTTCGTCATAAATGTCACAATCTAGTTTAGGGACAACTTCACCTTTACAGCATTTATTTGAGTATCCACTTTGAGCCAATTTGATGTATTGTAAATGTTTCATGCGGTTTGTTTATTATTTTGAGTTTAGTCATAATAAATCATATTGTTATTTTGGACAGAACTTTCATTCTGTTAATCGGTAGAGCAACCCTATCATTTCTTACTACGTTAATGAAACTTTCTTTTATTTAACTTATTTATCAAATTAAATTATTGCAGGTGCCAAACTCTTTTCTACTCCACTTGCAGGGTCGATTACAGTCAGTTCGTGTTTCTTTTTAATCCATGTGCAACAGCAAAGGTCGGAGTTAGAATAGGGGGCTTAGAGCATCATTTACATATGAAGATTCTAGAAGAATATAGTGTTAAATACACTGCTAGCCCCGCCACATTGCAAACAGAACTTGGATTCATCCGATAAAATAACGTTTTGCCATTCGTGCACACAGGTTCGTCGTTGAGTACACCATCGCAGGAGCTCCTGTCTGTGATGCAGCGTCGAGGGTAACCGCAGCCACGATCTCCGAGCTGATAGTCCATGCTGCTGCAAACGTCGAACTGTTCGTGCAGATGGTTGTTGTCTTGCAAACGTCCCCATCTGTTGACTCATGGATCGAGACGTGGCTGCACGATCCGTTACAGCCATGCGGATAAGATGCGTGTCATCTCGACTGCTAGTGAGACGAGGCTGTTATGATCCAGCACGGCGTTCGTATTACCCTCCTGAACCCACCGAATCCATATTCTGCAAACAGTCATTGGATCTCGACCAAAGAGAGCAGCAATGTTGCGATACGATAAACCGCAATCGCGATAGGCTACAATCCGACCTTTGTCAAAGTTGGAAACGTGATG
Source organism: Schistocerca nitens (assembly GCF_023898315.1). Lineage (NCBI taxonomy): Eukaryota > Metazoa > Arthropoda > Insecta > Orthoptera > Acrididae > Schistocerca > Schistocerca nitens. Next base: position 294,423,810 of record NC_064616.1, on the reverse strand, counting down.
GTACGCATTTCTCCTCCTTACACGAGGCATCACAACGACGTTTCACCAGGCAACGCCGGTCAACTGCTGTTTGTGTATGAGAAATCGGTTGGAAACTTTCGTCATGTCAGCACGTTGTAGGTGTCGCCACCGGCGCCAACCTTGTGTGAAAGCTCTGAAAAGCTAATCATTCGCATATCACAGCATCTTCTTCCTGTCGGTTAAATTTCGCGTCTGTAGCACGTCATCTTCGTGATGTAGCAATTTTAATGGACAGTAGTGTAAGACCAAAATTGCTTAGGATTTTCTGCCAACTCAGTAGATAGAACTTTACTTTCGAATTCGATGAACGCCTCTCGCATAGCCTTCCTCACACTACATTTCGCTTCTGGTAATTTTCGTTTGTTTGCAAGGCTTTGGATATGTTTATGTTGGCTGTGAAGTTCCCTTTGCTTCCTTAGCAGTTTTCCAACTCGGTTGTTGTACTGTATCACGGTGGCTCTTTTCCATCTCTTAAGATCTTGCTTGGCAATACTCATCTAATGCATATTGTACTATCTGTACTTGAGATAAAACTTTTGTGTTGAGCCATCAAGAACTCTGAAATCTGCTTTTTGTCACTTTTGCTAAACAGAAAAATCTTCCTACCTGGCCGGCAGGAGCTTTATGATGGCTGATTTCCTGTTCTGCGTTAAATGTTTCAAATAGTTCGGGTATGTTTGTCACCAGAAGGTGTAATGTGTTATCGCCACGAGTCGGTTCTCTGTTTGACTGCTTAAGGTAGTTTTCAGATAATGCACTTAAAAAAATTTCACTGGATTCTTTGTCCCTGCCACTCGTTATAAACGTTTGAGTCTCCCAGTCTATATCTGGTAAATTAAAATCTCCACTCAAAACTATAAGATGGTCAGGAAATGTACTCGAGATATTTTCCAAATTTTCTTTCAGCATCTACGGAAAGTGGTAGAAAAACAGCGAAACTACCACCATCCCAGAGCATGTGATTCGGAGGGCTGCCTGCTTTGTAAAGTAGGATAGATGGTGATTTGTGGTATCTCTGCCGAAAGAGTACAGTGCTGGGGCACACACAAGCGTTTCAGAGCACACTGTTCACGGTTTATCGTTGAACACCCCTACGTGTTCACATGTTGACCCAACGACATCGTCACTTACGATTGCAGTGGACAAGGGACCATAGGGATTTGACCGTCTATCAATGGAAACGGGTCGCCTCTTCGGGTGAATCACGTTTTTGCTGCCCTAGGTCGATGGTCGTCTCCACAAACTCCGCCATCGAGGTGAACGGCGGCTCGAAACGTGCAAAGCGCCACGGACGCAGGCTGGTGGGAGCAGTATCATGCTATGGGATCTGTGATTGTAATAGAAGACACACTGACAGCTGCGAACCACCAGCATCCTTTCATGCTTCTGACAGCGATATCATCTTACAGCAGTATAACTGTCAGTGTCTCGAAGCCAGAATCGTGCTGCAGTGCTTTGAAGAGCATTATAGTGAAATTACGTTGATGTCTTGGCCACCAGATTCGCCATTTGTGGATCCGTTGGAACTCTTCTGGGTCACTATCGGGCTCTATCACCATGTACACAAATCAGCAGCCCGTTATTTACGGGAATTACATGACATGTGTGTAGACAACTGATACCACATATCTCCACAAACCTGCCAACACATTGTAGAATCGATGGTACGCAGATTCGGTGCTGTATTACGTTCCAAAGGTGGACGAACAATCTATTAAGCAGATGGTTATGTTGTTTTGACTCGTCAGTGTATGTGCTGTAACTAAAAGGTACGGTCAAAAAGTGGAAAATCTATAGAGAGTTTCTGGAGGAGCAAATTGAGGGTAGGAGTCCATGTCCGCTACAAGGACGTCCAAGTTAAGGAAGAAACCTCCTGCCGCGAGGCCGCCCTAGCGGCAGCAAATGTTAGTTTGTGTGGTAACTGACCCTAAGTGAAACTTAGCCACGGAGCTGACAGAATTCGAGATGTTAGATAGCGTCGGACACTTGCTCGTCTGTCACAACACCGACAGCGGTTCATTAACGTACAAATTCACGTTCACTGCCGCAGAGGTAACCCAGCGAAAATTCCACGATTGCAATTAATAGTATCCATTAGAGCCCGCCAGGTTAGCCGAGCGGTCTAACGCACTGCTTTCCATAGTGGGAAGGAGCGCCTGGTCCCCGAACTTGTGTCGAGGTCCGATGAGCCGGCCAGTCTGTGGAAGGTTTTTAGGCGGTTTTCCATCTGCCTCGGCGAATGCGGGCTGGTTCCCCTTACTCTGCCTCAGCTACACTATGTCGGCGATTGCTGCGCAAATAAGTTCTCTACGTACGCGTACACCACCATTACTCTATCACGCAAACGTAGGGGTTACTCCCACGCCCGGGTTCCCGGGTTCGATTCCCGGCGGGGTCAGGGATTTTCTCTGCCTCGTGATGGCTGGGTGTTGTGTGCTGTCCTTAGGTTAGTTAGGTTTAAGTAGTTCTAAGTTCTAGGGGACTTATGACCACAGCAGTTGAGTCCCATAGTGCTCAGAGCCATTTTTTTAGGGGTTACACTCGTCTGGTGTGAGACGTTCCCTGCGGAGGGGGAGGGGGAGGGGGGGGGGTCCACCGGGGACCGAACTGCACAATAACCCTGGATTCGGTGTGGGGCGGCGGAGGGGTGAAGTGGACAGCGGTAGTCGTCGTGGGGTTGTGGACCACTGCGGCTGCGGCGGGAACGGAGCATCTCCGTCGTTTTTAGGTCCCCGGTTAACATACAATACAATACAATACAATACATGCCATTAAGAGCAGCAGTCTTACTGTACTAGCCGTTGCCACACCAGATACTGCTTCAGTGTCTGTAGATGACTCGCCATCCACGATAACCTGCTGTTTCCTAGTTATCATGAAATTTTCGATTCAGTCGAAAACCTGATCAGATATCCCATAGGATCCTTAGAAGACGTCGAATCAACCTCGTTTCATTTATTCGAGTCATTGGGACTGTTACGTGAGAAGAGGGCGATTTAAGTTTCGAATGATCGATGTTTTCGGAAGCCATGGTTTCCATTTAAGAATATTTATTTATTTGTTTAACCTGATTTAATTAGGGCCATCAGATCCTCTCCTACATCGCACCAGGGTTTAACATATACAGTACGCTTTTCACGTCACAGTTATCTAAGAAATAACAATTTTAATATGACAAATAGTATTAAAATGATATGATTGTCTGAAGTGGCAGTATGAGTAAATTATACTGGCTATGAACTAATAAAAGTAATATTGGCAGTAATTCTACTACTACTACTACTACTACTACTATTACTGCTGCTGCCACTAATAATAATAATAATAATAATAATAATAATAACGACAGTGATAACTATAATGATAGTAGCAGATATATATAGAGAATTTATATGTGCACAGAATAGATGTTTTCCGATACAGCGAATTCTGGAGAAACGAAATTCAAGCAGATTGCACCAGCTTAGAATACTTGGAAATGAGGAAGATCTGATTGGAAAGAAGGATGTACCAGGGTAACGAATACACAGAGGGACAGTGATAACCATTATTGTCGTTTTGATAGATATGTCATTAACTGTCTTCTAAAGCTGGAGATGGTCAATTATCTAATATAATGCGCGAAATTATTTCACAGTTGGTTTCCTGCTACTGAGGAGGAGTCCGAGAAAGTGGCTGAACGATGGGATGCGACAGAACGGATTTTGCTCTGATGGAAGCCGGTGTTTCTGCTATGTTGTTCAGGCAAGAGCGTTAATGTCGAGGAGAGAGATGAGGGACAGTATACGTTGATAAGGCAGTAGGGAAGACAGAGGATATGGAAATCTCTGTGCTTATTTGCTCGCAGCCAGGGTAGCTATGCATATGATGGTGAAATATCCTCAAAGAGTCGAACATTACAGATATAACGAACGCAGCCGTTCATAACTAGTTCCAGGCGCAGTGAGCTTTCCTAAGAAAGATCTTGTAGGATAACATCACTGTAATCAGTAACCGGAAGTTTAAATGTTTCTAAGAGTTTCATTTTCAGCTCAAGAGGGAAGACCTTTTAATATTTCTGTAGGGCATGGAGAGACGCTGATGTCTTCTTGCACACAGCAGTTACGTGCTCAGCCAAATTTAAATTTTCATCTATTATTACTCCTAGACTCCTTGCTGAGGAAGAAAAGTTGACATTGGTCCCATTTAGGGCTAAAGATGGTAGGGATTCCCGATATTTCGGGATAATGAGCCTAGAATGACCATCCAGTATTCCTTGTGTTGTGGATGGATTGAACTTTATACTATATCCTGCGCTCATTTTGAGAGTGCACACAAGACAATAACGAGATTCTCGATGGCTGTCTTCAGTTTTATTGGTTTTGCACTTAGATACAACTGGAGGTCTTCAGTGTACATGCGTATTTGCAGAAAGACAAAACTGAAGACACATCATTGTCATACAATGAAAAGAGTATAGGACCTAATACTGAACACTGGAGGACGCTTGATACTATCTGTCCCCGTTATGACTGTATGGTGCCGGACATGATGCACTGCTGGCGAACGTCAGGTATCAGCGAAACCAATGCACTGAACTTCGCGAGACATTTAGGCCGCTAAGTTTGGAAAGTAAAATGTCGAGATCGACAGTGTCAAAGGCGTTTCTGAAGTCTAAGAAGCACATGAGAGTCGCCTCTTGTGTATCCATACCAAGCTTCAGGTCATCCATTACCTTTATTAAGGCAGACGTTGTGCTATGATGCTAATGGAAACCTGATTGGTTTTCGCTTAGTATGTTGTTTGTAGTTAGGTAGGTTGTTAGCTGATGAGGGACTATATACACTGAGGTGGCGAAAGTCATGGGATACCTCATAATATCATGTCGGACCTCCTTTTTCACGGCATAGAGTAGCAACTCATCGTGGTATAGACTCAATAAGTCGTTGGAAGTCCCCTCCAGAAATACTGAGTTATGTTGCCTCTATAGCCGTCCATAATTACGAAAGCATTGCCAATGCAGCATTTTATGCACAAACTGACATCTCAGTTATGTCCCATAAGTGTTCGATAAGATTCACATCAGGTGATCGCCCGAATTGCCTAGAACAGAGATCGGCAACAGGTGGACCGCGGTCCGTATACGGACCGTGGAAGGTCGAACCTCGGACCGCCAAATATTCTTAAATACAGTCCGACGTCCAACAAAGTATCCCGGCGTCTCGTTCGCACTAGGCTAGTAATTTAGTCGAGTACTGAGTAATTTAGTAACTAAACGTGTCTGAAAAACAAAAATTTAGTCGAAAAACAAAGGAAATGTGTGTGAAATCTTACGGGACTTAACTGCTAAGGTCATCAGTCCCTAAGCTTACACACTACTTAACCTAAATTATCCAAAGGACAACACACACACCCATGCCCGAGGGAGGACTCGAACCTCCGCCGGGACCAGTCACATAGTCCATGACTACAGCGCGCTAGACCGCTCGGCTAATCCCTCGCGATAATTTAGTCGAGTAGATTATCAAATCACTTAGACGAGTCGATCCATTTCATTCTATTTTCCTCGGCGAGTAGCGCGTCCCACCACGCGTCGCTGCTCACTCGTTCATTTGTTACACTAGTCCGAACCTGTCGTTCTAGTCAAAGAGAGCACAGTGGGCGGTGCTCTTTACTTCGTTTCGTCACTCGCACGCAGGCCGCAGAGCAATTATTCATTTGTTTTAAAATTTTTCGTGTGGAAAAACCTTTTCGTAGATACATGCCTACATTAATAATGGGCCTAAAAAGCGAAAAGTGGCCATTGAAAATAGGAGATTTTTGACTTTCAGATTCTGAAATAATGAAAGAATGTATGTTGGAAGTAGCCTCGGCACTTTTTAAGGAAAAAAGGATGTTGTCGCTGCAATTCAAAGTATTCCAATGTCGGCAAGAAGTAATACAATAAGAACGGAAATTTTAGCTACTGATATTAAAAGCACTCTGCTTGAACTTTTGAAAAAGGCACCATGCTACGCCATTGCTTTTGACGAATCATGTGACATTGTCGATGATGAACAAATATCTATTTTCGTGAGATTTTTCGACATTGAAAATAAGATATTCAGGGAAGAATTGCTCTCAATATTGCCTTTGAAAGGCAACACTCGAGGAGAAGATTTATTCAAAGCTATTGACGAATTTATTAATAATTCCAACATTCGTTATGATAAAATAGTGTCGCTTTCAACTGACGGCGCCCCAGCGATGATTGGCAAAGAAAAAGGTGTAGTAAAGAAAATCAGGGATCAGAATCCAGGTCTAATATCGTATCAGTGTATAATTCATCAGACTGCCCTTTGTGGAAAACTCAGTGCTACACTGAAAGAAGTAATGGACAGCTTGGTGCAGTTGATTAATTTTATGAGATCTCATTCTTCCCTTCAACACCGAAAGTTCAAGAAGTTTCTTTCAGTATGTGATGCAGGGTATTCTGACTTATTGCAATACAACAATGTTCGTTGGTTATGTAAAGCTCAAGTTGTTGAACGTTTCTGGCTAATAAAGGAAGAAGTAACCTCCTTCTTGCAAATCTTGGATACGCAGGGAGCAAAGAAGCACTTAGAGTTCATAACAAACGTGTGCAATATGCTAGCTGTGGCTTTTCTGAAGGATATTCTGAAATATTTAAATGCGCTCAACATAGAGTTACAAGGGAATGGGAAATTAATATGTGATCTGATACAAAGCGTGTCTGCTTTTCGTCGTAAGCTGGATATTTTTGAAAAAGATATTGCAAGGCACGAATTTATTCATTTCCCAACAATTCTTGAGTATAAAAAAGAGAACTCTGGAGAAGACATTGCAGTGTTTGTAATATTTCTGTCCGATCTAAGGGACGAATTTGCTACAAGATTTCAAGACTTTTCGGACATTGGAAAGCTGTCTCAATTCCTAAAATTTCCTTACGAAGTTGATGCATCGGCAGAATGGACTGACGTGGCTGCTAAGTTGTTCAGCGTTTCAAAGTCTTCACTTCAAGTGGAGATAATCGACTTGCAAGAAGATATTTCTTTGCAAATGTATAAAACTGTATCCATTGAAGAACTTTGGGATAAACATGTTTCAGAAAAATATCAAAATTGTAAGAAAGTAGCTATCAATCTGGCCACTACGTTTGGTTCGACATATATATGCGAATCGTCGTTCTCGAAAATGAATTTTTCGAAGAACACACATCGGTCAAGGTTGACGGGCGCCCACCTCGAAGACATACTTCGCATTTGCTGTACCCCTCGTACACCGAACTTTAAAAGCTGGCTCAAGACCGTCGATGTAATTTCTCACATTGAATATATTACAATATTAACCGAGAACTACTTGTTTTACCCTTTTTTTGGAAACTAACTCGACTTGAAAACATAATAAAAAACAGTACCTTTTAATTATTATTTTTTTCTCACCTCCATAAAAAAATTTTACACCGAATCTGGACCCTACTGAAAACTACTTGCCGACCACTGGTCTAGAATGTTCTAAAAACATGGTTCAAATGGCACTGAGCACTATGAGACTGAACAGCTGAGTTCATCAGTCCCCTAGACTTAGAACTACGTAAACCTAACTAACCTAAGGACAGCACACACGTCCATGCCCGAGGCAGGATTCAAACTTGCGACCGTAGCAGCAGCGCGGTTTCGGACTGAAGCGCCTAGAGCCGCTCGGCCACAACGACCAGCAGAATGTTCTAAAAACCAGTCGCGAAAAACTGTGGCCTGGTGACATAGCACATTCTCATTCATCTATATTTTCATCGATGTTTGGGAACATGACGTCCATGAATGGCTGAAAATGGTCTCCAAGTAGCCGAGCATCCAGAGGACCCAGTCCATTGCACGTAAGCACAGCCCACACCATTATGGGCCCCGCTTACACAGTGTCTTTTGACAACTTGGATCCAAGGCTTCATGAGGTCTGCACCACACTCGAACCCTAGTTATCAGCTCTTACCAACCGAAATCGGAACTCTTCTGATCAGCCATGGTTTTCAAGTCGTCTACGGTCCAACCTATGCGGTCACGAGCCCAGGAGAGACGCTACAGGCGATGTCGTGGTGTTAGAAAAACATTCTTGTCGGTCGTCTGCTTCCATAGCCCATTAACGCCGCGCCGGCCGGAGTGGCCGAGCGGTTCTAGGCCCTACAGTCTGGAACCGCGCGACCGCTACGGTCGCAGGTTCGAATCCTGCCTCTGGCATGGATGTGTGTGATGTTCTTAGGTTAGTTAGATTTAAGTAGTTCTAAGTTCTAGGGGACTGATGACCTCAGAAGTTAAGTCCCATAGCGCTGAGAACCATTTTTTGAACCATTAACGCCGCATTTCGCCGCATTGTTCTAAGGGATAAGTTTGTCGTGCGTCCTAGATTGATTGCTGTGGTTATTCCACGCAGTGTTGCTTGTCTGATAGCACTGACAACTATAAGCAAACGCCGCTGCTCTCTGTCGTAAAGTGAAGAACGTCGACCACTGCCTTGTTCGTGGTGAGAGATAATGTCTGAAATGTGGTGTTCTCGGCACGTCCTCGACACTGTGGATCTCGAAATATTGTATTCCCTAACAGTATCAGAAATGAAATATTCCATGTGTCTAGTTCCAACAACCATTCCGATTTCAAAGTCAGTTAATTTCCGTCGGGCGGCCATAATCACGTCGGAATCCTTTTCACATGAATCATCTGAATACAAATGACAGCTTTACAAATGCACTGCTCTTTCATACCTTGTGTACGCGATACTACGGCCATCTGTATACTCGTATGCGGATATCGCTACCCTATGACTTTTGTCACCTCGGTATATGGCCATGGACAGTGAAGGAAGCATGCAGATACGTTGATAATCAGAGAGTGTTGTGACAAGGTCCTTATTAGGTAGTAGCTTAACTAAACCCTGTTTCCAAGCCTCACGGAAAATCCGTGGTTAAGGAGTGGTTGGAAATATTTGTTATAGGGGACTGTAATGGGTCAATAATAAGCTTCACCATTTGGGTTGTGATGCCATCGTGTCCAGTAAATGCTGATCTGATATACATTATGCCTTTTTCGACGGTACTGCAATTCATTTGCTTTGGATAGAGTTTTTCACGGCTACAGTTGTTCACCCCCCATGAAGTAATCACTGAGTCTCTGTTTCGTTTGCGGTTGAATTGTATTTGTAGGTAATGTCAAGTAACTGTCCAGTTCTTGGGCTGGGACAATGGGATCACCTGCAGCATTACTTTGCGTATACAAATACCACGTAGGTTTTTCCATAGGACAACTGGTCTCTTCCTGTTGTCAGTTAATGTATGGGCATGACTGAGTTTTGCATTTCTCACAGCTTGACTGACTCTTTTCCGCTTCTGCTTGCAAGTAATATGATTTTTAGGTGTGGGGCGCAGTTTGTATGCCCGACGTGCAGAGTCTCTGAGATTCATGAGCTGTTTTAGCTCTTCAGTGGCCAAGGTGCAGGTTCCTCTTACGGTCTTTAGGGGAGCATAATTGTCATAAAAGCGAGTAAGTGAATGGGTTCTAGTATTATACTACAAACTGATGTGAGTCGTACAGGATCTTACGTCTGCGGATTATTGCATTTACTTTTTTGTGATGGGGCTGACGTGCCCTCTTTTTCAATAACCGGAAACTGCTCAACGGATCTACTGTAAGTTTTGGTAACGCATGGAACTATTTTACTAGCAAATCGTGTGTGGACTTCATCGAACTCTGCAGTCTTATTGGATTTTAGCAGTTTAAGCTGATTTTCAACACCACTATTATTGATACCAATGTCGTTCATCTTAGCTGCAGTACAGATATTGAATAATGGCAACGTTCCTTGATATTCGTCCGTGAGATATTTCAGCTGCTTACCAAACCAATTTCGTCAGTTGCTACATGGACTACATACCGTGAGCTCGCTGACTGGACACCAAACACGCTGTGAGGTATTGTTGGTCTCTTGCCAAGGGTTGTTTAACTGCCGTAATTGTAAGCTGGCATCACCTCAAGTAAAATCGACAGGCTCCTTTATAAATACATCATTTCAGGTTGCCCTCCATGGGGTGGGTGCACGCAACGACTGTGGTTATAGTAATTTTAAACTTCCAGCACATTACAGACATGAGAAAAAATATGAATTGTAATTTTACATAGTTTTACTCATAATAATTTCGTGTTAATATTTAATTACTGTTCAACATAAATATTACAAAAATGTCGTCAAAACTGTAACTTCAGGCGCAGCTCATAGAGGGCGCCACACGCAAAACCGATGTGTACTGTGAAATCAACGTATAATTTTACGACAGTAATGGTTGAACTGTTTAAGCATTCACTTGAGCACGAACAACTGCTACAATTCCGCACTGGTATGTAATGTTAACATAAAAAGACAACAATGTGATGGACTTATAACTTTTGTAAATCACATTGTAATATATACTCTTGTATTTGTTTTAGCATTGATAATGACCTGACACAGGTCGAAATGTGATCTGCGTTGTGACTATAAATGTCATATTAAAACAACTTAATTCCACGACTGATTGCTGCTCTATCTAACCCAATACATCATTTATTTATATATCTATTATGTTCCGTGGAGCCATGCGACCAACAGCTACTTGGCCACGGAACGAGTCAGTATGTTGTTTAGAGAATGCTGATTAGAAAATTTGTTAACAAAAGAATTAATAAAACACAAAAAACCTGTGAAAGTGTATACGAAATAATAAAACCAGACAAATTCTATTTAGTACAATTCATAAGAGCTATAAAATAACATTGTGCAACAGTGCTTTTGGTACAGCCAAGTATATATTAAACTTAATTCTGTATGGTAATATGACATATAATGTAATATAAGAAAGTGTCCATCCGCGTAAAATTAAAAGTTATGAACTGAAAATGACACAACAGCTGCAAAGATTTACCACATAATTTTAAGTGCTTTGTGTTCGAAAGCAACATGGAAAAAAGAAGTACAGTGACTTTTGTGTTCTTAACTTTAATGTGGACTGTTGTTTAAATATAACCTACACGGTTGTAAGGATGTAGTATGTTAAATGAAACGATTAAACATTCCATATCATGCTTCAGAGTGGCGCTTGTTCATAGATGCTTCCAAGACAAAGCTGAAGGCTGTAGTATTACATAATGGCAATATATCTGCAAGAACCTCTAGGATAATCTGTGATGATTAAAGAGAACTGTGCAAATTTATCGGAGACAATTGAAGATATTAACTACATTGTGGTAACAAAAGTCATGTGAAAACGATATGGCGGTAGTATCGTGTACAGAAGATATGAGAGGGCAGTGCATCGGTAGAGCTGTCATTTGTACTCCGGTGATTCATGTCAAAAGGATTCCGACGTGCCTATAGCTGAACGACGGGAATTAACAGACTTTGAATGCGGAATGGTTGTTGGAGTTGCACGCATGGGACATTCCATTTCTTATAATGTTAGGGAATTCAGTATTCCAAGATCCACAGCGTCGAGGACATGCCGAGAATACCACATTCCAGGCATTACCTCTCACCATGGCCTTCACTTAACGACAGAGAGCAGCGGCTTTTGCATATAGTTGTCAGTGCTAACAGACAAGCAACGCTGCTTGAAATAACCTCAAAAATCAAAGTGGGGCGTAGGATGGACGTATCCGTTCGGACATTACGACGAAATGTGGCGTTAATGGGCTATGGCAACAGACGGCCCAAGCGCGTGCCTTTGCAAACAGCACTACATCGAGTGCAATGCCTCTCCTAGGTTCCTGACCATATCGGCTGGGCTCAGACGACTAGAAAATCCTAGCTGGTTAGATAGATGAGTCCCGATTTTAGTTTGTAAGAGATGATGGTAGGGTCCGAGTGCGGCGTAGACCCCACGAAGCCATGACCCAAGTTGCCAATAAGACACTGTACTGTGCAAACTGGTGGTGGCTCCTTAACAGTGTGGACTGGGTCCTGTAGTCCAACTGAACCGATCATTGACCGGAAATGGCTATGTTCGGCTACTTGGAGATCATTTGCGGCTATTCATGCAGTTCATGTTCCCAAACAACGATGTAATTTTTATGGATGACAATGCGCCATGTCACTCGACCACAACTGTTCACGATTGGTTTGAAGAACATTGTGGACAATTCGAGCGAATGATTTGGCCACACAGATCTCCCGACATGAATCCCATCGAATATTTATCGGACATGACGCGAGGTCAGTTCGTGTACCAAATCCTGCAATGGCGACATTTTTTCAATTGTGGACGGCTGTAGAGGCGGCATGATTCATTATTTCTGCACTGCACTTCCAACGACTTGTTGAGTCCATGCCACGTCGAGCTGCTGCGCTACGCCGGTTGAAAGAACGTCTGTCACGATATTAGGAGGTATCCCATGTCTTTTTTTTTCACTTCACAACGTAATCGGAAAATATGTGCTGATCTTAAGGTAACTGGTTTATTAAATAGTCTCGCAAAGTATTCCTGTTTCCTTAGTCTTTGGGGCGGCAACGGCCTTGCCCCAGTGGATATACCGGTTCCCATGACATCAACGAAGCTAAGCGCTGTCGGGCGTGGTCGGCACTTGGATGGGTGACCATCCGGTCGCCATGCGCTGTTGCCATTTCTCGGGGTGCACTCAGCCTCGTGATGCCAGTTGAGGAGCTACTCGACCGAATAGCAGCGACTTCCGTCAAGAATACCATCATAACGACCGAGAGAGCGGTGTGGTGACCCCACGCCCCTCCTATCCACTGAGGATGACACGACGGTCGGATGGTCCCGGTAGGCCACTCGTGGTCTGACGACGGAGTGCTTTTTTTTTTGTCTTTGGGGCAGCTGTGTGACAGACAAACCTGTACGAGTAAACAGTGGTGCCATGAAAGGAATTGGTTCCAAGGAAAGGAAGTGTGAAATATGCACCTTCGGTAGATTCTCAAAATGTCTTCCTTCCATCGCTGCATATAAATCTCGGAATTATCAAGAGTTTTATAAAGAGGATGGACAAAAGTGAAATTGGTTTCAGGCATCTGCGTGAAGCATTTACTGGGTTAAGTAATGCAATGCCACAGATTAGGATGGTATGCACGATAAAAACTTTGAAGAAAAGTTAAGTCAGTCAGTGTTTGCAGCCTAGTGTTCATTAACGATATCATTGAAGGTTTCCTAGGGAATTCAAGAGCAGAAAACAGTGACATACTAATGAGAAATCATATAAAGAACGATGAAAACCTTGGATGAAGAATGTCTCTTAAAAAATGCTCTTCCCTTATAGGCATTTAGATTTCTTCCCTGCCAATTTGGGACCGGTTAGTGACGAGCATGGGGAAATATTCCATCAGGGCATATGGCGGTTAGAAGACGCTATAAAGGTAGAAGTAACTTCCGGTGTTAAGTAACTACTGTTGGGTCTTGAAGTGTGATGTACCTACATCTCACAGAATGAAGATGTCATGAAAAGGACTCAACTATCCCCCATCAACTTCATAATCCAGCAAATGAATGTTAAATTTTTAATTGTAAAAATTTATATTAGATCGAGGACACCACAGTAATTTGGCTTTATGACGTAAAGCATGTTACAATTGAACACATACTGTGTAGGACTTATACAGACCACTATAGACCTGGCTATAAGGCATCGGTATTTTAAAACCTCCATAACTACAAAGTGGAGAGTGATGGCGAAAAACTAACTGCATTTTCAGAATCAGTAGTCGAAATTAGTTAGGTATATCATGTATCGGAAAATATTTATTTCGTTGGCCACTATAATACTAGGTAAAACTCTGTATTACACTTCGCAGCAGATAAGGTGAAAAGCGAAAGGTACATGATCGAACGAGCAGCAGAAAAACCAGTCACAGCCATAACATTTTGTATTTGCGTCAAGTATGTATAATTTAAAGGCAACGACCTTGGCGCAATGGATACACCTGTTCCCGTCACATCACCGAAGTTAAGCGCTGTCGGGCGTGGCTGGCACTTGGATGGGAGAACATCCGGGCCGCCATGCAGTGTTGCGTTTTTCGGGGTGCACTCAGCCTCGTGATGCCAATTGAGGAGCTATTCGACCGAACAGTAGCGGCTCTGGTCACAGAAAACCATCATACGACCGGGAGAGCGGTGTGCTGACCACATGCACCTCCTATCCGCATCCTCAGCTGAGGATGACACGGCGGTCGGATGGTCCCGATGGGCCACGTGTGGCCTGAAGACGGAGTGCTTTTTTATGTGTAATTTAAAAGTGTATTGCCCAGACTTCACCCTGTAACCAAATATTGAAGCCACGAAGTCAATAATTAGATGTATGGTAATCTCTCAACTGCTTCAGTATCAGAATTCCAGGAAACCATTTCTGAAAGGTAGCTGTCATTCTCCATACTGATAGGGAGTCAATGAACAAATGCTTTCTTGGAGCCACCCAATTCCCACACATATCTTCGACGGCACTGCACCTTTGTTACGCCACACCTCCCGGTGACGCAAGAAGCAGAGGAAAGGAGATGAAGCCATAACAGTCGGGAGCAGTTCCACTATGGAGAATCCGCTGGTGTTGCAGATATTACGAGCGCGCTACCGCGCCGCGCCGATTGCTACACACCGTATGAGATGGACGGCCGGAGGCGCCAGTGCAGCAAAACGAAGTCATCGGAAGAAAGATGCCCTCATTATGGTGACCACGCACAATTAAGTAAGAAACTGGAAGTCAGACACAAGAGTAACTAATAAGTACACTGACGCTACAAAATACAGCAGCCAGAGCACCTGAAGTGTTGAGATGGGACACAAAGGGGCCCTTAGAAAAGCTAACGAGGCTGGAGAAGTTGGCCAGGTGACGTCACTGTCGTCTCACACTAGTATAACGAACGTCGGCCATTTCCATATAAAAATTGCTCATTTCCTTAGCTCAATGGTAACGTGCTTGCATCCCATGCAGCAGGCCTGGGTTCGATTCCCGGCTGGGTTGGAGATTTTCTCCGCTCATGGACTGGGTGTTGTGTTGTCCTCATCATCATTTCATCCTCATCAGCGGCACGCGAGTCGCCCAATGTGGCGTCGACTGCAATAAGACTCGTACTCAATAAGACACGCACTCGACGGCCGAACTTCCCCGGATGGGGCCTCCCAGCCAGCAATGCCATATGATCATTTCATTTCCTGTGGAAGTATTCTAGTCTGCAGCTGACAAGCCTGCAGCAGGGACCTATGTCGATTTACCATCTGCCCACCTAGTCCTTTTGGAACAGTAAGTTTCACCCTGGGCACTTCAACACGTGCTAGCCACAGCACCGCCATCCGTGCTGGGTCTGATGGGTAGAACTTGGGCGCCGTCGTCCTGTGGGCCACTTCAGGGTCCTACTACGACTGCTGCTGTCTTCCACCCTGAGGGTCTCTGGTTCCCATTTGGAAACACTCAGCTGCTGCTCCCTAATAGTGGAGCTGCACACTCTCGGCTGCCCAACGCCTGCTCTAGAGGGCAGACTTTGCTGCTGGTGGCTGCCTTTCCTGTGTGCAGATTACAGCGTGATCATGCCCGCCCTGGCCACTCACTCACGAAACTATTAACTGCTTTGGACAACACGGGTGACACTGCGTGATGGCTTTGCGAGGCCAATGACGACGTGACGTCAATGGAGCTGATGCTGCCACCGTGGTTGCGAGCCGCGCCTTGGTTAGTGTACACTGAGTGGGCGCCCTCTGCTGGTGCATCCGAAAATGGTAGCTGCCTGGGATGTCGATACATCATCAACTGTATTTTGTGACTAATAAATTTTTGGTGTCGTAATATTGTTTTACTAGCGTCTACACTGGGCATCCACAGGTAGCAACAAATTCCACACTGCGCCACTGCATCCCACAACAGTAGAGGTCACAACCACAGCCTCTACATTTGGTGTCAGAGAGATATGTCACCTCTATATTTCAGTGACAGGGGAACCACGTCCGCCGCCGCTCTTGAAGAAGATGGCTCAAATACCGCAGGGTTGCAGTTTCATCGACATGCAGTAGGATAAGGGCAGTATTTTTTGTTTTGGTTTGACTGCAAGGATTGTGGAGAATCGTTGGGTTTTTTCTCAGCGTGAAGCTGTATTTCTGTGTGTGAGATCAGGAAAGTGAACACGTATGGTATGTGTTACTTTATGCCGTATTGGAATGGGCAATGCATTGTTGTTTGAGCAAGTGGTATGGCTCACTATGTTTAAATATGTGATAGTGAGAATAATGAGTAGGCATTTAGGCATAAAGTTATATTGTAATAAGTATTGTGCTGGTAGTATATTTAGGTGTCCGTATCGTCATTTTATTTTGTTCTCTTGTTTCATGTTGTTATTAGAGTGTTAACTGTAGTAGGAATGTACTACGGGTTTTGGCCAACATTTTCATCTTTTGTCTAATTTACCACTCTGACACTTGATAAGAAAACAATTAATTGGTCTCTTACGTACTAGCCGTCTGTGTCTATTCTCCTCCCACTCCCTCCCTTCCTCCTACCTCCCCTCCCTCCCCTCTCCCCTCCCACTCCCCTGCCGAGTGTTCTGGGGGTCCAATAGCGTTTGATGGTTCAAATGGCTCTGAGCACTATAGAACTACTTAAACCTAACTAACCTAAGGACATCACATACATCCATGCCCAAGGCAGGATTCGCGGTCGCGCGGTTCCAGACTGAAGCACCTAGAACCGCTCGGCCACACCGGCCGGCAATAGCGTTTGAGTACCGGTGCATGTCGGCCAGTGAGGCTCCTGAGCCCGAGAACTTCGTTGTGCGTTAGCATCTCATAGTATGAAATACATGAGCAGCACCAGTGGCAGTCGTCCGCCAGCAGCATCAACAGCAGCAGGAGCCTCATAAATTCACAAATGTCCCAAAAAAGGCATGCTGAGTAGCAGCAAGTAGCCCGTAAGGATTTGTCAAATATATTTGTGATATTGTTGCCGTTACAGTTGTTATTCAGTAGTGTTGCTTCCAGCAGCAGCAGAATTACTGTAGAGCACGGAGAATCAACAATATACACTCCTGGAAATTGAAATAAGAACACCGTGAATTCATTGTCCCAGGAAGGGGAAACTTTATTGACACATTCCTGGGGTCAGATACATCACATGATCACACTGACAGAAACACAGGCACATAGACACAGGCAACAGAGCATGCACAATGTCGGCACTAGTACAGTGTATATCCACCTTTCGCAGCAATGCAGGCTGCTATTCTCCCATGGAGACGATCGTAGAGATGCTGGATGTAGTCCTGTGGAACGGCTTGCCATGCCATTTCCACCTGGCGCCTCAGTTGGACCAGCGTTCGTGCTGGACGTGCAGACCGCGTGAGACGACGCTTCATCCAGTCCCAAACATGCTCAATGGGGGACAGATCCGGAGATCTTGCTGGCCAGGGTAGTTGACTTACACCTTCTAGAGCACGTTGGGTGGCACGGGATACATGCGGACGTGCATTGTCCTGTTGGAACAGCAAGTTCCCTTGCCGGTCTAGGAATGGTAGAACGATGGGTTCGATGACGGTTTGGATGTACCGTGCACTATTCAGTGTCCCCTCGACGATCACCAGTGGTGTACGGCCAGTGTAGGAGATCGCTCCCCACACCATGATGCCGGGTGTTGGCCCTGTGTGCCTCGGTCGTATGCAGTCCTGATTGTGACGCTCACCTGCACGGCGCCAAACACGCATACGACCATCATTGGCACCAAGGCAGAAGCGACTCTCATCGCTGAAGACGACACGTCTCCATTCGTCCCTCCATTCACGCCTGTCGCGACACCACTGGAGGTGGGCTGCACGATGTTGGGGCGTGAGCGGAAGACGGCCTAACGGTGTGCGGGACCGTAGCCCAGCTTCATGGAGACGGTTGCGAATGGTCCTCGCCGATACCCCAGGAGCAACAGTGTCCCTAATTTGCTGGGAAGTGGCGGTGCGGTCCCCTACGGCACTGCGTAGGATCCTACGGTCTTGGCGTGCATCCGTGCGTCGCTGCGGTCCGGTCCCAGGTCGACGGGCACGTGCACCTTCCGCCGACCACTGGCGACAACATCGATGTACTGTGGAGACCTCACGCCCCACGTGTTGAGCAATTCGGCGGTACGTCCACCCGGCCTCCCGCATGCCCACTATACGCCCTCGCTCAAAGTCCGTCAACTGCACATACGGTTCACGTCCACGCTGTCGCGGCATGCTACCAGTGTTAAAGACTGCGATGGAGCTCCGTATGCCACGGCAAACTGGCTGACACTGACGGCGGCGGTGCACAAATGCTGCGCAGCTAGCGCCATTCGACGGCCAACACCGCGGTTCCTGGTGTGCCCGCTGTGCCGTGCGTGTGATCATTGCTTGTACAGCCCTCTCGCAGTGTCCGGAGCAAGTATGGTGGGTCTGACACACCGGTGTCAATGTGTTCTTTTTTCCATTTCCAGGAGTGTAGTTGCGCCAGTAACGAGTTGCATTGCCTGCAGTTTGCTCTTATGGCAGCACACAGTGGTATTGAAAAAATTAATTTTTCCCTACCTGCCGTAATGCGACGATGGTGTGGCCAGGCGGTTGAAAAAATTATTATGGAGTCCACCTGCCGTGAGCTATACAGGTGAAAAGTATTTATACCGACAAACTCTGGGAGGTGCCAATACAAAGTGGTGTAGGTCGAAAAAAAGTGTGCTCACGCAGTGTGCGAGTGCAGTATTGTTGTTATTGTTATTGTTAGGCGTTCTCCACCGCAATTGTGTCTGTCTGTTCGACAATACTGTGGTGGCAGCAGCCTCGCCTTACTGACAGTAATAACTGGTACACGCTCTGGCTAAAAAGAAGGGGCGCTCTGGAGCAGGATGGCATAATGAGAGGATCAAACTATATCTATAGCAGGGTGGCATAGGGAGAGGATCATACTGTATCTATAACAGATTACATCATTCGAGGGCCGGCCGCGGTGGTCTAGCGGTTCTAGGCACTCAGTCCGGTGCCGCGTGACTGCTACGGTCGCAGGTTCGAATCCTGCCTCGGGCATGGATGTGTGTGATGTCCTTAGGTTAGTTAGGTTTAAGTAGTTCTAAGTTCTAGGGGACTGATGACCATAGATGTTAAGTCCCATAGTGCTCAGAGCCATTTGAACCAATCATTCGAGGCAACAGGTAGATGTACTACCAAGTGTTTTACTTATTTTTTAATAGCGAAATTCTATAAGCACTACTTCCTCAGTTGTGCTAGTCTTTTCGACAATACTGTGGCAGCAGTAACCACGAATTGGCGGTACTAATTATTTTAAAAAACAGGACACTCTGGAGTAGGACGGCTTACGGGAGAGAGGGTCAGGTTCTGCCAATAAAAAATTACGGATTCGAGGCACCAGGTAGACATGTAAGTACTCCCACATGTTTTTTACGTTTTTATACTTACAAGGGGAGGCCGCCAATTGTGAAATTCAGATTCGATTCATACTGCGCATAATAAAAGCTCATGGCCAGAGGTGTAATGTGGCAAAGCACCAAGATGCACTTCTCAGCCGTTGTCGAGAAAATCGACAGTTAAAAGAAACCGTTGCGGTGAAATACTCTGTACGATTTATACTTTCCTGCAGCGTCGTGGCGCAGCGGTAAGCGCTCGGGGTTCGTAATCCGAAGGTCGTCGGATCGGATATATACACTCCTGGAAATGGAAAAAAGAACACATTGACACCGGTGTGTCAGACCCACCATACTTGCTCCTGACACTGCGAGAGGGCTGTACAAGCAATGATCACACGCACGGCATAGCGGACACACCAGGAACCGCGGTGTTGGCCGTCGAATGGCGCTAGCTGCGCAACATTTGTGCACCGCAGCCGTCAGTGTCAGCCAGTTTGCCGTGGCATACGGAGCTCCATCGCAGTCTTTAACACTGGTAGCATGCCGCGACAGCGTGGACGTGAACCGTATGTGCAGTTGACGGACTTTGAGCGAGGGCGTATAGTGGGCATGCGGGAGGCCGGGTGGACGTACCGCCGAATTGCTCAACACGTGGGGCGTGAGGTCTCCACAGTACATCGATGTTGTCGCCAGTGGTCGGCGGAAGGTGCACGTGCCCGTCGACCTGGGACCGGACCGCAGCGACGCACGGATGCAATCTAGAGACCGTAGGATCCTACGCAGTGCCGTAGGGGACCGCACCGCCACTTCCCAGCAAATTAGGGACACTGTTGCTCCTGGGGTATCGGCGAGGACCATTCGCAACCGTCTCCGTGAAGCTGGGCTACGGTCCCGCACACCGTTAGGCCGTCTTCCGCTCACGCCCCAACATCGTGCAGCCCGCCTCCAGTGGTGTCGCGACAGGCGTGAATGGAGGGACGAATGGAGACGTGTCGTCTTCAGCGATGAGAGTCGCTTCTGCCTTGGTGCCAATGATGGTCGTATGCGTGTTTGGCGCCGTGCAGGTGAGCGTCACAATCAGGACTGCATACGACCGAGGCACACAGGGCAACACCCGGCATCATGGTGTGGGGAGCGATCTCCTACACTGGCCGTACACCACTGGTGATCGTCGAGGGGACACTGAATAGTTCACGGTACATCCAAACCGTCATCGAACCCATCGTTCTACCATTCCTAGACCGGCAAGGGAACTTGCTGTTCCAACAGGACAATGCACGTCCGCATGTATCCCGTGCCACCCAACGTGCTCTAGAAGGTGTAAGTCAACTACCCTGGCCAGCAAGATCTCCGGATCTGTCCCCCATTGAGCATGTTTGGGACTGGATGAAGCGTCGTCTCACGCGGTCTGCACGTCCAGCACGAACGCTGGTCCAACTGAGGCGCCAGGTGGAAATGGCATGGCAAGCCGTTCCACAGGACTACATCCAGCATCTCTACGATCGTCTCCATGGGAGAATAGCAGCCTGCATTGCTGCGAAAGGTGGATATACACTGTACTAGTGCCGACATTGTGCATGCTCTGTTGCCTGTGTCTATGTGCCTGTGTTTCTGTCAGTGTGATCATGTGATGTATCTGACCCCAGGAATGTGTCAATAAAGTTTCCCCTTCCTGGGACAATGAATTCACGGTGTTCTTATTTCAATTTCCAGGAGTGTATTTGAATTACAAAAACAAATACTAAAAAAGAATTTGCATGGCGCGAGATCCGATCCGGCTGTTGAAAGTCGTTTGTCATGGAAAAACTGGCGACTTCGAACATGATTATGTTTTCCGCAAACAAAGTTGTATTTCACAAATGTTATTAATTGTCTTCATAATGTTTACACGTGTCGTTAACGGAAGACGTAGAAACGATATTCCGAAACGAATACGTATAGTGTAAGTCAAACGTTCGAATTAGAGTAGAGACCCCACGATATATATATATATATATATATATATATATATATATATATATATATATATATATAAAACAAATATTAAAAAAAAGGTTGCATCGTGCGAGATTCGATCCGGCGACCATCGGATTACGAACTCGAGCTCTTACCGCTGCGCCACGACGATGTAGGAAATTATAAATCGTTGAGAGAATTTCACCCCAACGGTTTCTTTTAACTGACGATTTTCTCGACAACGGCTGAGAAGTGCATCTTGGTGCTTTGCCACATTACACCTCTGGCCATGAGCTTTTATTATGTGCAGTATGAATCGAATCTGAATTTCACAATTGGCGGCCTCCCCTTGTTAGCTAAATTCTGTAAGAACTACTGATTTCTAACTAAAAGTAATATATAAGAAATACCAAGCCACGATGTCTTGCTAAGCAATCGCTTCAGTATAGATTGTGTGATATCAAGGGAAGTCCTTTCGGGGATTATCGATTTCCAACCTAACCAGTTACGTTAAGCAAGACCACTTGAATTCCATTACGTTATTTGAGACACCAAGGAGATATACTTTTTTGCGTATTTATCCATATTTCCGCATTTCTCGTATCGTCGACGTAATTTAATTACCATTGTTATTATTATTACTGTTCTAAAGAAAATACACCGATTTCCAAGAACAAGCACGCTGTCAAAAACGCTGTAAGCAGTGCACCGTAAGGCCGCGTCCTCTACTCTGCTCTGCTCAGCGCCACATCTCAGCAGAACGCCCGCACGCTCCGGCATAGGTACGCCACTATTTCTCCCAGCCATAGGAACGGGAATTGCACTTTTTTTTAAAAAAATTATTGCAGTCCACAGACAACGCTGTCCACGGTCTGATTACAGGGAGAGAAAGTGACGCTGTGGGCTCCTGCCAGAAAGCAACTAGCACCGCAGCGCCACAAAAAATACAATCAGTGTACCAAATACACACTTGCTACGTTCTCCCTGGATTATACGTCAGCTGCAGGAAAAACATCATCAGTTGTTATCTGCAAGCCCGCTGCCGATCTCCCTTCCCCCCCTCCCCCCCCCCCTCGCCAGCTATTGTACGGCATAGGAAATATATATATATATATATATATATATATATATATATATATATATATATATATATATATATATATATATATATTCTACTGGCTATTAAAATTGCTACACCACGAAGATGACGTGCTACAGACGCGAATTTAACCGACAGGAAGAAGATGCTGTGATATGCAAATTATTAGCTTTTCAGAGCATTCACACAAGGTTAGCGCCGCTGGTGACACAACGTGCTAACATGACGAAAGTTTCCAACCGATTTCTCATACACAAACACCAGTTGACCGGCGTTGCCTGGTGAAACGTTGTTGTGATGCCTCGTGCAAGGAGGAGAAATGCGTACCATCACGTTTCTGACTTTGATAAAGGTCGAATTGTAGCCTATCGCGATTGCAGTTTATCGTATCGCGACATTGCTGCTCGCGTTGGTCGAGATCCAATGACGGTTAGTAGAATATGGAATCGGTGGGTTCGGGAGGGTAATACGGAACGCCGTGCTGGATCCCAACGGCCTCGTATCACTAGCAGTCGAGATGACAGGCATCTTATCCGCAACGGATCGTGCAGCCACGTCTCGATCCCCGAGTCAACAGATGGGGATGTTTGCAAAACAACCATCTGCACGAGCAGTTCGATGACGTTTGCAGCAGCATGGACTATCAGCTCGGAGACCGTGGCTGCGGTTACCCCTGACGCTGCATCACAGACAGGAGCGCCTGCGATGGTGTACTCACCGACGAACCTGGGTACACGAATGGCAAAACGTCACTTTTTCGGATGAATCCAGGTTCTGTTTACAGCATCATGATTGGTCGCATCCGTGTTTGGCGACATCGCGGTGAACGCACATTGGAAGCGTGTATTCGTCATCGCCATAGTGGCGTATCACCCGGCGTGATGGTATGGGGTGCCATTGGTTACACGTCTCGGTCACCTCTTGTTCGCATTGGCAGCACTTTGAACAGTGGACGTTACATTTCAGATGTGTTACGACCCATGGCTCCACCCTTCCCTGCGAAACCCTACATTTCAGCAGGATAATGCACGACCGCACGTTGCAGGTCCTTTACGGGCCTTTCTGGACACAGAAAATGCTCGACTGCCGCCCTGGCCAGCACATTCTCCAGATCTCTCACCAACGGAAAACGTCTGGTCAATGGTGGCCGAGCAACTAGCTCGTCACAATACGCCAGTCACTACTCTTGATGAACTGTGGTATCGTGGTGAAGCTGCATGGGCAGCTGTACCTGTACACGCCATCCAAGCTCTGTTTGACTCAATGCCCAGGCGTATCAAGGCCGTTATTACGGCCAGAGGTGGTTGTTCTGGGTACTGATTTCTAAGGATCTATGCACCCAAATTGCATGAAAATGTAATCACATGTCAGTTCTAGTATAATATATATGTCCAATGAATACCCGTTTATCATCTGCATTTCTTCTCGGTGTAGCAATTTTAATGGCCACTAGTGTATATGTTGCAATCTCCGGCGGGCCCTGTCGGCAAGCTGGCTGTAGAGAGCTGGCGCTGTCGGCATCGGCCGGATAAGCCCCTCCCCCTCCGTGTGCCAGGAGCTGAGCGATAAGCACGCAGTCGCTGCCGGTCTCAGCAAGCACCGTGCAGCTGCAGAAGTTAACGTGAACTGTATTAAAGCGCTAGTAATTTCTTATTACAAAAGCCCCCAATTTTTCAAACAAAATGAAACGATAATAACATATTACTGCGCTAGCATATTCTTTCCATACCTGAAAATTGATACCATCTCCTGAAAGAAAGTCGTAATGATTTGGAGGGGAACAGCGAGCAGAGATCAGAGATCGATGTATAAACTCTTGCAAAACCGTCTCTACTACACTAGGATTTTTTTTGAAGAAACTTGCTCGTTTTCACGTTGACTGGGAATAAAGACAAAAAAAAAAAAAAACTCTGATGCTTCCAGCCGAAGATAGTGTGTGTGCGTATCACAGCGCTACAAAATACGCATCTAGAGAGATGAATAGCATCTTAAACAACCCTGCAAGTTAGTGCACCCTGCGAACTCCGGTGCGTGATGTGTAGCATCGAATACTGAGCCAGAAAGTTGCATAATTATTGACGTCAACTGACGAAGGCTTTGGTTGTGGTTATTACAAGGTAACCATGTTACAGATATAGGTAGCATAAATTACACCAAAATGGCGCCCTCATTAACAAGAAGAAGATGAAGAAGAAGGAGAAGAAGAAGGAGCCCATTACAGAACCGCTTAGCTATAACTTTATGATAGTTAAACTGTGACCGAGTCAACTGTCATGGGCAATTAGAGAAAGAACGATGTGCAGTGTTAATAGAGGAAGATGCGTAACCCATTTCGTTACTATCTGTGTAGTAAATTCCTTGAGATCATCAATGTGAGACATGGTGTCAAGACAAAGCTACCATTTTTCCTACACGACGAAAAGCAGTATGATTGCAGGGTGCCAGCCGGGGTGGTCGAGTGGTTCTAGGCGCTACAGTCTGGAACCGCGCGACCGCTACGGTCGCAGGTTCGAATCCTGCCTCGGGATGTGTGTGATGTACTTGGGTTAGTTAGGTTTAAGTAGTTCTAAGTTCTAGGGGACTGATGACCTCAGAAGTTAAGTCCCATAGTGCTCAGAGCCATTTGAACAATTTTTTTGATTGCAGGGTGAATACTGGGATAAAATCGACAAGGAAGCACTGTAAACAGTTTCGAGGAGATATTAAGAAATCCTGTGACTGTCATATACAGGGTGCGGCAGCGTTAATAGTAGGATATTAAAAACACCATCAGGCAGTAACTGTTATTTATTTATTACCTCTTATATCAATTAACAGTTAAAGGTATTCCATTTACTAATGTGTAAGTCATTGTCCATTGTGTGGATTACTTTTTGAATACGACTCCTGTCAAATGATGCCCCCTCTGCACAACACATTCATCTAGGCGGCGTTGGAAGCTTTCCATAACTCGGCGTAACGTATTCCTTGGGACGTCTAAAATTTTTATAACTATGATGTAAATTTCTAGAAATGTTGTGGTTAAAATTTATTAGTTATCTTAGCAAAACTATAGTTAGAATCAGTAAAAGTAATGTATTTTATCGGAAAACTGACAAAGCAAATATGTACTTGGACTTACTCCATAGATGTACATCATCAGCTGCTAAATAGCCGACGGCAGTTCTGATGCGATCCTTCAACTCAGGAATGGTGGTACAACGTGTTCGAAACACTTCTTGCTTCAGGTAGTCCCAAAGGAAAAAGTCTGCACATGACAGATCAGGTGAGCGAGGCGGCCGGGAAATGTCACCAAAACAGGAAATTAATCTACCGGGAAATGTCTGTCGCAAGAAATCCATGCAAATTCTGGCCACCATTCCCGAGCTGAAGGATCGCATCAGAACTGCCGTCGGTAATGTCCAACGAATACGTTACGCCGAGTCATGGAAAGCTTCCAACGCCGCCTAGATGAATGTGTTGTGCAGAGGGGGCATCATTTGACAGGAGTGATATTCAAAAAGTAATCCACGCAATGGACAATGACTTACACATTAGTAAATGGCATACCTTTAACTATTAATTGATATAAGAGGGCCGGCCGAAGTGGCCGTGCGGTTAAAGGCGCTGCAGTCTGGAACCGCAAGACCGCTACGGTCGCAGGTTCGAATCCTGCCTCGGGCATGGATGTTTGTGATGTCCTTAGGTTAGTTAGGTTTAACTAGTTCTAAGTTCTAGGGGACTAATGACCTCAGCAGTTGAATCCCATAGTGCTCAGAGCCATTTGAACCATTTTTTTATATAAGAGGTAATAAATAAATAACAGTTACTGCCTGATGGAGTGTTTTTAATATCCTACTATGAACGCTGCCGCACCCTGTATAAAGCGGAATTAGCTGACATAAAAATGAGTCAGGTTGGAGCCCTGACAGTGTTTGCTTGCGAGTACGCGCGCGTCGTCCGTTAAGGTCACGAGTTCTGCTCGGCGTTGTTTAGTAGTAGTGTTCGAGTCGACGTTGATTTGTCGTTCGCCTTCTAAGGCACTGTTGTTCTTCGTACGTGTCCCGTTCTACCGGGGATTTATTGGTGATAGAAGTTGGTATATTTTGTCTGCCAGTTGGACCGAGGCAAAGTATGAATAGGGCCAAGGACAAGAATCCGCAGCTAGGTGACTCTTCCGCCGGCCCTTCGCGGGGCAATGTGACACCGGCCGATCGATGTTCATCCCGGCAAGCGCCTGGAGGCGCCGATACTGACGTCACCCAACGGGCTAAGGACCGAGCGCATCGTATCTCCCGCCACAAGTCACCGGTAACCACTCACAGTGATACCGATCCACATCAGCCCTGTCCACAGCCTCGCATGAGGGTCCGATCTTCCTCTCCGTCATCTGACGACTCCCATGGCCGCCCAGTGATAGACCTCTTACCTAGTGACGGTCACGCCATGTCGGCCCCCGCTACTGATACAACCGGCGACCATCTCGTCGGCCCACTGGGCCTTCTGGGGAATCTGACCTTGTTGGTCCCCCCAACCCCGCCCCCCGCCCTCTCCCCCCGTTGCCGAAAATCTAAACGGTCTTCTGCTCGCGCCCATCACAGCGGCCGTGATTCGGATTCAGATGCCTCCACACATGGAGCAGCCGCACCTGTTGGTGTCATGGGCCAGGACATGGGTCCCCCTTACGACCACACTTCTCAGAATGCACCGTCACCACCGCCAAAGAAGGAGACTATCCCTCCTATCATGGTTTACATTCCCGCGAATAGCCTTAAACTGAACACTGACCTGCAAGCCTTATTGCAAGCCAACTGCGGGCAGTATACCAGAAAGACCATGCCAAGTACCTGCTTGACACAAAGGACAATTATCTCCAAGTCCTCAACTTTGTGTGCCCGCATCTCGTGGTCGTGCGGGGTAGCGTTCTCGCTTCCCACGCCCGGGTTCCCGGGTTCGATTCCCGGCGGGGTCAGGGATTTTCTCTGCCTCGTGATGGCTGGGTGTTGTGTGATGTCCTTAGGTTAGTTAGGTTTAAGTAGTTCTAAGTTCTAGGGGACTGATGACCATTGATGTTAAGTCCCATAGCGCTCAGAGCCTCAACTTTGTGAAGTCGAGCGCTATGGACTATTGCACTCATCAGGCTTCTGGCGATAGAACAAAAAAAACTATCAAAGACCTTCCGTGCGAAGTTACAGAAACAGACGCCGGGGATGAATTACCCTGTCTAAAGTTCCAGTACCCTTTGCTTCATCAATACAACGAGAGGGACACTGAGACCTGGAAATTAATCCCTATTCCCACCCATGTTGTCTCTCTGATTAGAAGCGAGGATGTCAACCACATTTACCAAATCAGGTGTCTCCTGTGCACCAAGGTGCGTATTGAATCATATGAAGGCCGCAGTCGCCCCTCCATCTGCTGTAGGTGTCAACATTTGCGACATACCAACAATTACTGCTCACTGCCTTTCCGGTGTGTCAAGTGAGCCAGCTCGCATGTGTTGGATGATTGCAAACTCCCGGCCTCAATAAACGCACAGGCGCATGCTGTTTGGGCACCACTCATGACCCCCCACCATCTGGCTTCCTGGAAGGATTGCCATATATACTAGAAGGGTATGAAGTCTACCTGCCCTCCAAGAAGGAAACCAAGGACGAATCGGCCAGTGCGCCCATGTCCCCATTTTAAGTGGTAAACTCGACGACCATCAAACCACAGATGCTCAGACAGCTGACGCATCTGCGAGACAGGAGCCCCATCTGTCTCTCTCCCCTACGACCACATTTGCTGCTGCAATTCAGTCTACTCCTGCTCATCTGTCTCCTGTGACAAATACCAAAGACCACCAAACAGAGAGACTGTGTGCCGCCTCCTCACGCCCACCTGTTGAAGAGCGACAGCCTTCTGTTGTGGCACCTTCTCCACCAGTCACCACGCCCACCCCTGCCTGGTGCCGGGTCAATCAGCACACCCGAGATATTCCCCCAGGAGACAAATGCTTCTTTCTGGGATGACATGAGGGAATTCCTCCAGGTCATCTCTCTGTTCACGCAGCCCCACATCATGGTTGTCATTCGTGAAATAGCTCAAAAGCTCCGTTGGTTGGAGGAAAGTCTGTCAAAGCTCATCGCCCTTGTTGATGGGCTGAGCCAAGTTTTGCTATAATGGCGAAGCGCCCTCAGCACAACCATCAGCTCCCTTTGGATCTAGTTGTCTGTATTTTTAATGCTAATGGTATTAAACGTATGAAGACTGGACTGAACACCTTCCCCTACGCCCACCGTGTGGATGTTTTACTTGTATCAGAGACCCACCTGAAACATGCAGACGATTTTTGTCTGCGCAACGTGTTTTGCTATCGAACTGACCAACTCCATCGACAGTGTTCCTACATAAGACATTCGTCCATAATTACGAGCCTCTCCAGCCACTTGAACATATCGAGGCTATTACTTGTGCTGCGGCGCATTTGAGCCCTAACTTACCACTTCTTGAAGCGGGCCTTCATTCATTGACATCATTTGACGAATACATTGTTGGGGCAGATCTCAACGCCAAGCATCCAGCTTGGAATTCTTGCGTTGCTAATCCCAAAGGCAGACTCTTCCTTGAACTGGAAGATCCTCTAGCACTGTCTCTATGGTCCGTGCACTCCCACCCACATACCAGTTTGCTCCAACTGTCAGCCAGACGTTCTGGATATGGCCATTTCAGGAACATCGCAGTACAGTTTTCGTTGGAAACACTCCATGAACTGGCCTCTGACCTCGACTTCATGCTCCTGCACCTTACCGATGTCGCCCTGTCTTTAGACGTCTGTTCTGCGTTGACCATGATGGACTGGGGCAAATTTTTGAGGATACGCAATAACACCAGCTGGAAAAACCTCGACGTGACAATACTTGCAGTCTGGTTAGCACTGTTGATTACCTAACCACAAAAATCCAGAACACAATGGAGGCCTTTTCTCTCATTGTCTCACGGGCTTTAACCCTACTGGATGACTTGCCTCCCCTATTGCGAGAAACTAAAAATCCAAAAGAGCCATTATTGTAGGTGGTGGAAGCAGTTACACGACCGCCGGGAAAAGTGTCGCATGAGGTGTCTCCAACGTGAATTCTGCCACCACTACGCCGATTGGAAAACAGAACACTGGGAGGACAAGTACCCCCCTTTCTCCTCCAACATAAATTAGAATGGGCTCTTGTCAGAGCCCTATGACTCTCCGCAGTGAGGATGAACCATTCCATCTGCACAGTGGATGGATTAACTTATGATACTCTCTGTGTGGTAGAAACTCTGGCCGATGCATCTCAGGCCCAGAGCCAGTTGCTCCTCCAGGCACTGACGAACACTAGGATAAACGCGATATTCTTGTGGCCATTACTGCTTTCGACAAAGACCATCTCTTACTGTCCCTCATCTTACATCCCCAGCTGATGTCCAGCCGATCCTCCAGCAGAAGAAATAAAGTGTCAGTCTTGATACGACCACTCGATATGTGATGTCCGTAGTACGACCTCCAATATCAGTGCCTATGTAGTTGTGTTCCATATTGCCTGCTACCTTGAACTTCCACTATCAGTGGGTGGTACGGGACTTCATTGGAATGATGTCATTGTAGGATAGAAAAATTTTACTATTACACCAAGACAGTAAGACCGAGATCCACCGGTGACGCAACACCCCCACCTACCACAAAGAAAAGCTCATAAGTCAGTCGTGTTCCGACTGCGCTCTTGTATTGTTCATGTTACACGTAGTTGTCGGTTCTTGATCTAGCTACGTCTAGGCTCTCGATCTGGTTTACTCTTAGGATTTGTATACTGCCCTATCCGTTCGTGGCTGTTGTTGTTTTCGTCTTCGTTGCTGTCCATAGCTGTGTTTCTGTGGGTTCTGGCGACTCACCGTCGACGCCCTCAGCCAGTTTGCCTGCATCTCCCGATCGTGTCGGATTCCAGTTACTAGAGTGAAGGATCCCAGAACGCGCAGCGGTAGTCCAAAAGAGGACGGACAAGCGTAGTGTAGGCCATCTCTTTAGTAGATGTATTACATTTTCTAAGTGTTCTGCCAATAAAACGCAGTCTTCGGTTGGCCTTCCCCACAACGTTTTCTACGAGTTCTTTCCAATTTAAGTTGTTCCTAATTGTAATTCCTAGATATTTAGCTGAATTTACGATCTTTAGATTTGTCTGATTTGTCGTGTAACCGAAGTTTAACGGATTCCTTCCAGCACTCATGTAGACGACCTCACACTTTTCATTATTTAGGCTCAATTGCCAAGTTTCCTACCATGCAGATATCTTTTCTATATAGTTTTTTAATTTGTTTTGATCTTCTGATGACGATAAATGACAGCATCATCTGCAAACAACCTAAGATGGCTGTTCAAACTGTCTCCTAAATCGTTTATATAGATAAGGAACAGCAGAGGGCCTATAACATTATCTTTAGGAACATCAGATATCACTTCTGTTTTAATCGATGAATTTCCAACTATTACTACGAACTGTGTCCTCTCTGACAGGAAATTACGAATCAAATCACATAACTGAGACGATATTCCAAAAGCATGCAATTTCACTACAAGTCGCTTGTGTGGTACAGTGTCAAAAGACTTCTGCAATTCTAGAAACAGGGAATCAATTTGAAATCACTTGTCGATAGCACTCAACACTTCGTGTGTGTAAAGAGCTAGTTGTTTCACAAGAACGATGTCTTCTAAATCCCTGTTGACTGTATGTGAATAGACCGTTCTCTCTAAAGCAATTCATAATGTTCGACCACAATGTGTGTTCCAAAATCCTGCTGCATATCGATGTTAATGACATGGGCCCGTAATTTATTGGATTATTCCTAGTACCTTTCTCGAATATTGGTGTGACCTCTACAACTTTCCAGTCATTGGGTATGGATCTTTCGTCGAGCGAACGATTGTACATGGCTGTTAAGCATGGAGCTATTGCGTCAGCATACTCTGGAAGGAACCTAATTGATATACAGTCTGGACCAGAATACCTGCTTTTATTAAGTGATTTAATTTGATTCACTACTCCTAAGATATCTACTTCTAAGTTGTTAATGTTGGCAGCTGTTCTTGATTCGAATGCTGGAATATTTACTTCATATTCTTTGGCGAAGGAATTCCGAAAGGATGTGTTTAGTAACTCTGCTTCCGCAGCACTGTTGTCGGTAGTATTTCTATTGCTATCGCGCAGAGAAGGCATTGTCTTTGTCTTGACAGTAGCATACTTTACGTATGAACAGAATCTCTTTGGATTTTCTGCCAGGTTTCGAGATTAATTTTCGCTGTGGAAACTATTACAGGAATAAGCATCCCGCACTGATGTCCGCGCTAAATTTCGAGCTTTTGTAAAAAGATCGCCAATTTTGGGATTTTGCGTTCGTTTAAATTTGGCATGCTTTTTTCGTTGTTTCTTCAACAGTGTTCTGACCCGTTTTGTATACCAAGGGGGATCAGCTCCGGCAACTTTGCCAGTTGGATAGTCATTCTTCATAAGCCATTGCGAGTAAGCATGAAGAAAGAAGCTTTCATAGCAAGACAACACTAAAACAATTTTCTTCATCCATAAATATAGGCCTGCCTCTCTTTGTTTTTGCTGCTTGCTCAGATGTACTGTACTTATCGTTGGACACCCTCAAAAGTGGTTAAAACGGCTCTAAGCACAATGGGACTTAACATCTGAGATCATCAAACCCCTAGACTTAGCACTACTTAAACCTAACTAACCTAAGGACATCACACACATCCACCCGAGGCAGGATTCGAACCTGCGACCGTAGCAGCAGCGCGGTTCCGGACTGAAGCGCCTAGAATCGCTCGGCCACAGCGGCCGGCAAAGGCATCAAATCCAGCATAAGAGAATGAACAATAGATCTGTGGGATATATACAATACGACGACCCTAAAGAAATCATAGGACAGTTACGGCTGCTCACAGCACCGTCAGCTGTAAGGAATACAGCGCACATGAATGACATGATATCAGTCGTCTCCGAGCTTAGAAAAAAATGCTTTATTGAATAATTAAGGGAACAGTCGTCAGAGAGCTCCACAAACCAGTGACCGAGCGAGGTGGCGCAGTGGTTAGCACACTGGACTCGCATTCGGGAGGACGACGGTTCAATCCCGTCTCCGGCCATCCTGATTTAGGTTTTCCGTGATTTCCCTAAATCGTTTCAGGCAAATGCCGGGATGGTTCCTTTGAAAGGGCACGGCCGATTTCCTTCCCCATCCTTCCCTAAACAGAGCTTGCGCTCCGTCTCTCATGACCTCGTTGTCGACGGGACGTTAAACACTACTAACCTAACCACAAACCAGTGTGATATACATTCGAATGTAGATGTGTTATTGTACGTGGTTTGAAAGATTTATGGTAGGAAGACCTTGTGGATTGTAACAATATTCATGGACAAATAAAGGTTTCAACTACACACTGAAGTGGCAAAAGTCATGGGATACCTTCTGATACCATGTCGGACCTCCTTTTGCCAGACAGCTCGCCGTGGCATGGACTCCACTAGTCATTGGAAGCACCCTGCAGAAACATTGAGCCATGCTGCCTCAACAGCCGTCCATAATTGCGAAAGTATTGTCGGTGCAGGATTTTGTCCCATACTTGTTTGATGGGACTCTCATTGTGGGAACTGGGTGCCCATATCATTCACTCGACTTGGCCAGAATGTTCTTCAACCTAACTGGGAACAGTTGTGTCCCGGTGACAAGGCACATTATCATTCATAAAAATTCCGTCTTTGTTTGGGAACATGAACTCCATGAATGGCTGCAAAGTAACACCAAATTTCGCCGCACAGTCATAGCAGATACGTTCATCGTACATCCCACTTCGATTTGTGCATTTATTACACGCAGTGTTGCTTGTCTGTTAGCAGTGGCAACTCCACACGAACACAGCTGCTCTCCGTCGTTAAGTGAAGGCCATAGGCCACTGTGTTGACCGTGGCGAGAGGTAATGCCTGAAATTTGGTATTCGCGCTCTCTCTTGGTACTGTACATCTCGGAATATTGAATTGCCTAATGATTTCCAAAATAGAATGTCCCATGCGTCATGCATTGAAAATCTATTAATTTCCTTGGTGTGACCACAATCACATCAGAAACCTTTTCACATGAATCACCTGAGTAGAAATGACGGCTCAGACAATGCACTGCCCTTTAATGCCTTGTGTACACGATACTACCGCCATCTTTATATGTGCATATCACTGTCCCATGACTTTTGTTACCTCAGTGTATTATAATGGTTAGAGATATTTTAAATTTGCCTGAGCTCTTCCTGTGAATATGAAGACTGGTAAAAAAGTAGCAGGCCGGCCGAAGTGGCCATGCGGTTAAAGGCGCTGCAGTCTAGAACCGCAAGACCGCTACGGTCGCAGGTTCGAATCCTGCCTCGGGCATGGATGTTTGTGATGTCCTTAGGTTAGTTACGTTTAACTAGTTCTAAGTTCTAGGGGACTAATGACCTCAGCAGTTGAGTCCCATAGTGCTCAGAGCCATTTGAATTTGAAAGAAGTAGCAGCTGTCTTTGAAAACTGCTTGAGACAGGGATGAATCAAAGCCCTGATAATTTTCAAACTGATCGTGAAGGTGAATTCTGCAATTGGAATTTCAGGGTAGTAATGAATCGGTACAAAATGCATCACTACTCAACGTTCACTCACTTGAAAGTGAGTATTGGGGAGCGTGTGAACAGGACAATAAAAAACTGCATGTGGGTTCAGTTTAATCTTCAAAGATCATATCAGTGGCTCAACATTCTCCCACATATAATTCCATAGTATAACCGCTCTCAACACAGTACCATAAAATTGCGACCTAGAGATAAGCTTCTAAATACAGTAAACAACCACATTAAAATGCTGGATCCACACAGGCAAAAATTTGATGTAGGCGATTTGGTGTATATTTCAAAATAAAAGACAGCACTTGAGAAATCATAACTACCTACCTGGTCAACGGAAATACTTACAGATCGGAAAGTGCGACGTACAAACCCAATTTACTTCTTACACGATGATGAAGGTGGAGAAATTGTCTGTAGTTTCTGCATAAAGCAATCACAGAGAAGTTCTAAACCTGATGTTTTCCCATAGAACGCATTCTTCAGAAGATTTTATGCAGTGACTGAAGACTTCGCATCTGGAACCACCTGACGTACTAGTGAGTTTCGATGTGGTCTTTTCGTTCACACAGGTACCTCTAGTGGATTCACCACAACTTACTGGAGCTAAGTTGGCGGAAGACAGCTTACATCTATTCAAACAAGTGCTTACCCCAACTTACTTTTTATTTAATGAACAATCTTTGGAGCAAAGTGATGGTATTGCTATGGGTAGCCCTTTGTCTCCCATAGTAGGTAACTTTATGGAAGACTTCGAGGAGAAAGCACTTTAGTCGGTTGTGTTGAAAGTTAAATTTTTCTGGAGATATGTGGACGACACCTTTGCAGCACGGTCACAAGGGGCAGCGATGTTTGCTGCAGTTCTGGAATACCTTAACTCTGTCCATCTGAGTATTTCCTTTAGCATGGAAGTGGAGAAAATGGAGAGCTCCCATTCTTAAATGTCTTGGTCTGTAGAAAAGAAGACGGTTCCTTAGGCCACAGAATGTTCCATAAACCAACTCACATTGGCCTATAAGTATGAGCTGTGAGCTGCCATCACTCAATCACCCAACTCAGCGCAGTGGCATTTTATGGACTCTCGTTCGTAGGGCTAGAGTTATTTCAGATGCAGGGAGCTTACAAGCATAGCTTAGTCATCTTTGCTCTGTGTTTGTACAAAACGGGTACTCTGATAAACAGATTCGTAATGCATTTCTACTTGCACGCACTAAACCTGAAAAACAGTCAGAAGAAACAGAGTTCTCCACGAGGATGGTTTTTCTATCCTATGTTGGTGGCGTGTCCTTTAAGATCCGCAGACTGTTCAAGAAACATACAATAAAATGTGTCTTCCACCCTCAGGCGCGAGTGTAAACGATCCTGGGTTCTGCTGAAGACAGCCTAGGTCTAAGGAGACCAGAGATATATAAGATGCTACGCCAGTGTGGGAAATCATACATTGGTCAGACGTGTTGCACTGTTACAGATAAATTTGCAGAACATAGACGTCATTCCAGATTGGGCCACGCCAGAAAAGTCTGCTGTTGCTGAACACTGTCTTGAGACATCCCAGGTCGAGCCCAACCCTCCTGTGTGCTTGCTCGCCTCGTATGTTGACGTTGAGGATATGGTCAGTCCGGTGGTTCCACAATATGGTGAATGTTAACGCAGTCTTTCTTCTGAATGTTTGAGTTTTTCTTATGCATGGTACTTATACAATAATGTCTGTATTTTTTTAAATACAGCGTGTGTTGCATGTACACTCTGCAGAAATTTAAGAAGATTCAATATGACGAGTATTTGCACTGGGGGTATCAACAGCATTCGAACTTCTTCCATTCAGGTCCTCCTGGGGTGGTGGGTCGTCCACAGCTGGCTGGCCTCTCTCTGGCTGACATGCATTTCTGGAACTGTGAACATTGGCCGCGTTTACAGCAGCAGTTTTCTCCGACAGCGCTGCAGTGCGGCACGATGAGTACCTGGGATGTATTTGACGATGTGTAGACCACTTTTGTGGGGTTTAACTGACAGTGCTGTATGGCGATCTGTACAAAATAGTTTTGCTGCTGAAAGTCTCGTCTGCAGAAAAAAATGCTGGACAGTGCTCCCACACTGCTAGCAGCAGCAGTTTGGCGGGTAAATTGAATAAGACACACTCAGAATGCTCCATTCATTCTAAAGGCATCCTATGTACTGGGACAAAGGGGTGTATACACACTGGTTCGAACAAGATGGAGGGCAAGGTATCTATGCAAAGTTCTGATGTCTTCTTTGTTCAAATGTTCAAAGCCAAGTTGAAGCAGTCCGTCCATCTCTGGCGGTATGCCATTTCGGCATTAGGACGTCTCTACTGCAGGACGGTGCTTCAAATTGTGTTTGTATAATTTTTTGATTTTCCTGTCTATGCTTAGGCAGTGCTCTCTTTCCAAACAACGAGAATGCTTTTATGATTAATGGCATTTTCGCAAGCACACACAGATATGATGCAGGATTTTAGTGGTGAGAACTTTTACCATTTCTAAGTTGAAAGCACGACGTTACGATTTCCAAAAAGAGTAATATGTAATGACAGGGTGCCTCGTTAGGACCATCAGAAAGAACGCATGCAGTGTTATTCTGGGCTATTTTCTTAAACAGGTCCTGTTACGACAAGAATTTGCATATAGGCAAGCTGAGAAATCACGAAAGCTCCTACAACAACAAAATCTACCATTAACTATTTCTGTGACATTTTACGATTTCTGTGGGGGGACTGATATGTAATGGACGGGCTCGGCCATTAGCATCGCTAGGAATAATGCATGCTGTATTATTATGGGAAGCATTTCATAAGATATCTATATCGTGTCCAGAGGGAGACTTGGCTGTTATTTACATAGACATTAGGCATCAGTATAACACTGACAACCTTTTAGCTGCGCTTGCAGGGGTGAGTTGATAGGGCATGCATCTCTCACTCGGCAATTAGGCCTGCACTGGACCCACTATGCTTCAGCCACAGTGGCTAGGTTAACACGTGTTTCAACAGGAATTTCTCAGGTTTCAAATGTGAAAGGGATCCTCATGCTTGCAGGACGCAAATGGACACCTCCACATGTCTCAGCAGCTGACGGTCGCGTCGTTGCTTTGTGGGGGCCATCAGTTCACCCCGACTACTGCCAGCGAGTGCAGTGGTGTTCTGTGCAGTCCAGTGGGCAGTGCATGCTTCGTGATAAAAAGATTTTCACCAGTGTAATTACTTTTGTAGGTGTTTCATGATGGATTTCCTTGTGCAAAAGGAATTAAACAAAACGATCGATTTTATTACTTCTTACAAGACCTGTATCTTTTCAAACAACAGAGAATGATGAGCACGAGAAATCCAAACCCTGCAAACTGATTTTTTTAATAATAAATGAACGATATATCCTTGAATTTCCCTTCAAGAGATCCTTTTTTCCCACCACAAAGCTGCCAGTTTCCTGGCAGGGGAGGGGAGGGTGAGAGGGGGAGATGAAAGGATGGAGGTTTATCAAAGGGGGAGAGTTAACTAGCTGATCAATTTAATTATGTAGTCAATGAAATTGATAAGAATGAGGTGGGGGCTATTCGAATAACTCAGACCTGAAAGTGTACCTGTATCACCGGAGGGGAGGGAGTGGGTTGGAGGTTTCCTGAGGGGTTGGGGGAGGAGGGGGAGAGGAGCGGACAATAGGTTAAGGACCTGTCAATCAAAAGGAAGGATCTTAGCAGAACAATAGGTGAATGATCTGTCAATCAAAGGAGAACAATGTCTTTGCTCCTGAATGCTCAAAATGGTCAAATGGCTCTAAGAACTATGGGACTTAACATCTGAGGTCATCAGTCCCCTAGACTTAGAACTACTTAAACCTAACTAACCTAAGGACATCGCACACATCCAAGCCCGAGGCAGGATTCGAACCTGCGACCATAGCAGCAGCGCTGTTCCAGACTGAAGCGCCTAGAACTGCTCAGCCATAGCGGCTGGCCACTGAGTGCATACCTGCCCTGATGTAGGCAACCCACACTAACAAAAGGCGCTGATTCTCTCTTTGTCCTACTACTGAACGGCACTGGGCGATAAGTGTTGGACGTCCATGACCCTTCATAGAACATGGGATTTAGAGGCTTGCCCGCAATGTAAAGCAGGATAGGTGGCGATCTGTGGCATCTCTGCCAAAGGAGCGCAATGCTGGTGCACACATAAGTGTTTTGGACTACACCGTTCATCGTTTATTGTTGAACATGCGGCTCCACAGCAGACGACTCCTACAAATTCTTATGTTGGCCCAATGACATCGTCTATTATGATTGCAGTGGCCACAGGATCGTATATACCGGAGCGTGGATCAATGGAAACGTGTCACCTCGTCTGGTGAATCTCGTTTTAGTTACACCAGGTCGATGGTCGTCTACACAAACGCCGTCATCCACGGGAATGGCGGTTCTAAATGTGCATCATAGCAAGGCCACAGGCTGGTGGGAGCAGTATTATGCTATGGGAGACCTTCTGCTACACTGGCGTGGGACCGTTGGAAGTAATCGAAGACATGGCTAACATCTGTGGATCACATGCACCTCTGCATGTTAGATGTCTTCCCCACTGGCGATGTCATCTTTCAGCATGACAACTGCCCGTGTCTCAAAGCCAGAACTGTGCTACAGTGGTTCGAGGACCATGATAGTGTACTCACGTTGATGTCTGTGCCACGAGTTTCGCTTGCTGTGAATCCAGTGGAACACATTTGGGTCACTATCACATGTCATCGCCGCGTACACAATCAGCGGCCCATTGTTTCAGGACCTATGCGTGGATATCTGGTGCGGCATACCTCCACAAACGAACCAACGATCTATCGAATCTATAATATACAAAATCGGTGATTATAGCATTGCAAAGATGGACCAATGAATTATTAAGCAAGTGGTCGCAATATTTTCGCTCATCAGCGTATAATAGCCAAATAAATGACGAAGACGTTGAGTCACACGTTTCGAACGACATTACGATATAAAAATATTTTATTTGGAATGTGGTTTGGAAGTGAAGTTAAAATGGAATCAAACGAATTATGTACCAAAAACTACAGTGGATTTAATGCTTTCTCAGTTACTGCTGAAGATGATTGTGAGGTGAAATTTATACATCGAAGTCTTGATTAAAGGTGAGTTCAGAGGTGTTTTGCATGTGTAGAACGTATTTTCTTTATTGTCATAATGGTAAATCTCCATAAATCAAATAAAATTTCTGATAAGACATTTAAAATAAAAAGTTGTTCTGATAACTAATTTAAAAGAAACGAAAAGTACGAGTACATTTGTTTAATAAATGACAAAGAATTGGAGCAATAAATAGCATTGGATTTCGAGTTTGTCTATTACACCTAACACTTTTTGTTCGCAGTTGAAGAAAAAAGTTTTTATTCGTGTAAGTGTCTAATGTTTCGACTAATGTTTTTTATTCACTAATAACGAATAGTAATTTTTATCTGTATTCGTTATTCGTCATTCACAGAAATTTTGCCTAGGTCTGTTGCTACGGAAAGAGCAGCGCCCATGCGTGCACTGAGGATTCGCAGCCTATGTGCAAGTGATTGCAGGCGCGTGAAATCCGCGTGCCTGCGGACTAACGCTCACGCAGCTGTGCCAGTCGCTTGACATTAGCATCGGTAATCTTCGGAAACTTCCTCTAACGTTCGCTAAGTTTATTCGCGCTCCCACTAGCATACCTTAGACGCGTGCAGGCCATTCGGATAGGTCACACGTGTGCGGGGCTCTAGCTGGCAGTGCTCTTGGTATCTCTCGACGGCGAAGTTCAAACGGCTGCCACAGCGCAGCGGCAACAATGTGATGTCATAGAAACATTAACAAAATCACGCTGCACGATTAATTGGTCGTGGCAGACAAGCGAAGCAGCCGTGCTAAACCGACTTTAGCTGCCAAGACCTTCTCTTTCCGTATGCGTTGTAATGTGGCATCCTTAGTGGACATTTGTTTCCTCTGAATTCTGTGAATTTGCTGTACGGGGACTAAGGTATCGCTACTGCGGCCATTTACTGTATGTTACTTTTTAGTTAAACTTAGTTTTTCCTGTGACTTTTATAATCTGCTCTGTGTAGCAAGAACACAGTTTATGATCTCTCATATTAGCATTTACGTAGAGACCGGTGAAAGAAACTGGCGATTTATCAGGACGACGACGGCGGAGTTCACAACTGATGAAAAACAAGTCCACATCGTAGCAATGAGTATACCAGTCCAGGGACCTATCTAAATCACAAACATAATGCAGGAAAGGTCAAAACTTGACTCTTCAACGGTGCGTAACTAAAGGCTTCAAAGACTATCAAGATACTGGCTAAAAAAAAGCCGGACCGCGGTATTTACCGACATACTTTCGTCAGTGGCCCTCTCCACATGGCATGCTGGCGGCAGCGGCGGCGGAATCTCTTCACACGGGAGCAAGCTGCGGCCGGAATGCGTAGCCCTGGTATGTCTGACATGTTCACCCTATCAATACACAGGCTGGGCGGGGGATCCGAATCACCATCGGAGAGTAAATTGAATGTCTGTTTCAGCCACAGATCAATACTAAAATCAGCATGTAACCTGTAATACAGGTATTCTCAGAGAACGCTTGGTTTATAAACTGTGGTGTATGAAAACCTGAACTCACTTTTTCATACGTTGCAGTTTAGTCCTAATTTTCCGATAGAGGTATTATCCGAGCGAGCTTGATACACGTGGAATGCTGCGTCTGACATAAGTCTGTGGTTGAAATGGAAAATGACATAAAAATGTAATATAAAGGCAAGATACAATAAACTTAATATAATGTAAACAGTAGCAATAACCTGTTCCACATATTAGAAATCCACAGTATTTTCTACTATTGTATTTGCAGCAGAAATAAAAAAAAACTTCTACTGCGGATGCCACAACTGTGATGAAACATGTTTGTGTAAAGATAAACAGTTAATTATCCTGGAGGCTGCGCTGCATCTTATTCTTTATTTAAAATACCTGGTGATCAAAAAGTCAGTATAAATTTGAAAACTGAATAAATCACGGAATAATGTAGATAGAGAGGTACAAATTGACACACATGCTTGGAGTGACATGGGGTTTTATTAGAACAAAAGAAAAGTTCACAAAATGTCCGGCAGATGGCGCTGGACAGCAAAACGTCAGTGACTACGCATGACAATCGTGTATAAAAGGAGCTGTAATGAGAGAGAGAATCAGATGCGCCAGCAGTCGCAGCATGTTGACGTTACCTGAAAAGGCGATTTTAGTGGAGCTGTATAATCAGAATGGGGAATGTGCTAGTTCAGCGTTACGATCCTATCGCCATAGGAAGGGGATTCGAACGGGTAAAGGTCCGTTGACAAATGCAGCTGTGGCGAGAATGATTTCGAAGTTCGAAGCCACGGGTTGTTTAGACGATAGACCCCGTAGTGGCCGACCGAGCACAAGGCGTAATGCTGCTGAGAAGAATAGACTGTAGCGGGTTCGTCTATGTACGGGGAAGTCAGCGCTCGTGCAGCCGCACGTCGCACCGGCATTCCATACACTACTGTTTGGCTGGCATTTAGGCGTACCCTCCGATGCTATCCGTACAAAATCCATCGGCATCATGAACTGTTACCTGGCGATTTAGTGAAGCGGAGGGCATTTGCGGTGTGGGCGTTTCAAAAGATGGCGGAAGATGACGATTGGTTGAGTAACGTGTTGTGGACCGACGAAGCTCATTTCACGCTCCGAGGGTCTGTCAACGCCCACAACTGCAGAATTTGGGCTACCGAAAATCCTAGAACTGTCGTGGAAACTCCATTGCACAACGAGAAGGTCACGGTATGGGTTGGATTTACCACATCTACCGTTGGTTTTGTAACTGCTAGTGTGACGGGTGAGAGGTACGCCGATATGTTACAGAATCGCATCAGCCCCAGCCTGGCTGATAAACACCTGCTGGAATTTACGATGTTTATGCAGGATGGCGCTCCATCCCATATTGCTAGACGTGTGAAAGATCCCTTGCGCGCGTCGTTTGGTGATGATCGTGTGCTCAGCCGCCACTTTCGTCATGCTTGGCCTCCCAGGCCCCCAGACGTCAGTCCGTGCGATTATTGGCTTTGGGGTTACCTGAAGTCGCGAGTGTATCGTGATCGACCGACATCTCTAGGGATGCTGAAAGACAACATCCGACGATAATGCCTCACCGTAACTCCGGACATGATTTACAGTGCTGTTCACAACATTATTCCTCGACTACAGCTATTGTTGAGGAATGATGGTGGACATATTGAGCATTTCCTGTAAAGCACATCATCTTTGCTTTGGCTTACTTTGTTATGCTAATTATTTCTATTCTGATCAGATGGAGCGCCATCTGTCGGACATTTTTGAACTTTTGTATTTTTTTGGTTCTACTAAAATCCCATGTCATTCCAAGCATGTGTGTCAATTTGTACCTCTCTATCTATATTATTCCGTGATTTATTCAGTTTTCAAATTTATACTGACTTTTTGATCGCCCGGTATTTGTCGTAAGTTTGGTTGTTCATTATTGGTGGCGTGAAATGAACTACTTGCGTGCCCTTCGAAACAAGTTACTTTTCTGGTAGTTTTAAAGATGCTATTGCTCATGCAGGACAATACAGGTTATGGAATGAGTCAGCTATATATAAAAAAGTGTGACGAGGCGAAACGGAGATTGTGGTGAGTATTATTTCGTTAGTGACTTTTCAGGGTTCGAGCGAGACTGTGCATTATGAGACCGGTGTTATGATTCGGCGCGGGAAGCAGCTGTAAATGGCGGACGAACTAAAATAACCATGAGGATCAGGCCGTACAATAGTGGACGCTCAAAGCTCCATGCCGTCCGCCCATCGGTTGTCGCCCAGCTCCTGGACCTTATGGTTCGCCATCGCTGTGTC
Organism: Schistocerca nitens; assembly: GCF_023898315.1. Taxonomy (NCBI): domain Eukaryota; kingdom Metazoa; phylum Arthropoda; class Insecta; order Orthoptera; family Acrididae; genus Schistocerca; species Schistocerca nitens. The sequence goes on along the minus strand of NC_064616.1, from coordinate 294,380,826 downwards.
TACATTACTTATTCACAAGTACTCCACAGTGCGTAGTGGAGAATACATTGTACCTGTATTAGTCACTCCCAGCAGTAGGCTACTTGTGTATGTACAGAGAGAAAATTGACTGTACACATCCACATGCTTCCTAATCTCTTACCGTGCGAGGGATAGTCACGAAGTTTTAATCATCAACTTGGAGAAAAAAAAAAAGCTGCCACCATGAACTTTGGTGATGGTGTTAGTCCTTCCCTACGTATTCACCCTTCAGTGCGACATATTTTTGCCAACGATAGATGACTTGGTCATAGAAGTCGGGATTTTGATATCAGCAAACGTTTCACCTCTAAAATACCTCTACATCAATCTAGAAATGCCAGTTATGTTAGGAGAAAACGGGGCTCAGACAAAATGTGATAGCCCACAGAAGCACGTCTGACTGTGTCCTGTGCTGAATGAGCTGCTGCTGCAGCGTTGACGCGGAGGAAAGAAAACTTCCTTAGACAGTTTCCCGCGACTCTCCGAATTGACACCCTGCTATAACGTCGTAGGGAGACGTCGGCAGCACGCTTCTGTGACGGTTCGTTCCTCACGAGTATATTCCGTTAGAATCACATCATGACAAAAAAATGGTTCAAATGGCTCTGAGCACTATGGGACTTAACATCTGAGGTCATCAGTCCCCTAGAACTTAGAACTACTTAAACCTAACTAACGTAAGGACATTACACACATCCATGCCCGAGGCAGGATTCGAACCTGCGACCGTAGCAGTCCCGCGGTTCCGGACTGAGCGCCTAGAACCGCACGGCCACCGCGGCCGGCTCACATCATGACAGTTAAAAAAAAAAAAAGGTTACCTTGCATGATGATGGTTGCGTCTTCGTCTTTCAAACTGTCGTGCGAGATGTCTGAGGTTACCGTTAATATTGTCTACCAGGTAATTAATATAAAATATGAACAGCAAAGGGTCCAACACGTTTTAATTAATTCAACTATGTCTTCTCAGTTAAACAGTGTATATTGTATTAGCTGAACGGAAAATTTTTTGCCTTGCTTCACAAGCTTTATTACTAGGGGAAGTTGAGATAAAATCGGGTACGGGAGTGCAAGCGGGAGACATCATATTTCTCTTTACGAGTTGGTAACATTGTTTTTTGACCGGTAAACTATGAAGACAGCCGGCAACTTCAATACCGCCATGAAACTCAGTAGTGTCAGGCGCGTTGTTGTTGAGCAAAATAATTTTTTGGATTTTTGTGGTTGTGCACCTCACTTTGTGATATTTTGTGTTCAATAAGGAATTTATACCTTCGTATTACAAGCTAAAACTAGTAATACAATGAATAATACTATTAACTGGCTTTATGAACACATACTATGTTAAACGATTCATCAACTTCTTTCTTATACAGAAGGAACTTTACGTACAAAGTACAGTTGAGGTAAAACCGGGTAGGAGCTATGGGAATTACCTGATATTACCCCATGACTTCATTACATATATCTTGAATGTGCAATGTAAGCAGTATGTGCTTTTAACGGTACGATACTTGTGTGTACACGTTTTAATAACTACAATTTAATAATTACATATAGTATTTACAGTTATTTTGCGCCAGTTTTTGGATTATTTCGCCGGCCGCGGTGGCCGAGTAGTTCTAGGCGCTTCAGTCCCCAACCGCGCGACTGCTACGCTCACAAATGGTTCAAATGGCTCTGAGCACAATGGGACTTAACTTCTGAGGTCATCAGTCCCCTAGAACTTAGAACTAGTTAAACCTAACTAACCTAAGGACATCACACACATCCATGCCCGAGGCAGGTTTCGAACCTGCGACCGTAGCGGTCGCGCGGTTCCAGACTGCAGCGCCTAGAACCGCTCGGCCACTCCGGCCGGCGCTACGGTCACAGGTTCGAATCCTGCCTCAGGCATGGATCTGTGTTATGTCCTTAGGTTGGTTAGGTTTAAGTAGTTCTAGGTTCTAGGGGACTGATGACCTCCGATGTTAAGTCCCATAGTGCTCAGAGCCATTTGAACCATTTTAGATTATTTTTTTCATTAACCATTTGATTAAATATCCTTTACTGAAGAGGTATATTTTCCTTTGAGATGGGACCATTAAGCGCCTTATACGGTCAGGAAATTAAGAGAAGGCTTAACAGTCATCTGAGAAGAGCAGCAACCCAGTACCAAATAGCTCAGTTGTTCGTACATGCGTGTAGTAGAACAGGAACGATGCAAAATGACCCGTCTGGGTTTAAAAAGACTGGTATTTTACGTTTAATGCAAATGTATTTGGCGAAGAAGAATTGGCACTATCAGATACAACAGAAAGAATTAATGCTAGACCTGCAGAACACAACAGAGTCAGTTACTGCTTCTTCTCTATAGCCTGCTCCGTCGACTGATGTGCAAACACGGTCTTTATTCACTGTGTTATCAGAGAGTAAAGCCAGCTCCTTGTTACGAGAGACCATCATTAATCACACGAGGAGGAAAATGCGCCGTGATCATGGAGTTTACGTACAAAAATGAACTTAATGCAACAGAAGCATCCTCATGGCAAGTGAAAAAAATGTTGAATGACACCGGTAGACCATAAAAAAATACGCAGAAGAGTCTGAAGACTATCAAGGCAAACAGATCTTCTAAAGATGAGAATGAAACGCCTTGTCTTCTTTTCAAAGAGACCTACTCGTCAACAAGAAAATCAGATGATTGGGTGAAGTATTTAAAGCGTGAGAAGTGGTCCCATGAGGATTGTACAGGGTGGATTGAAGATGACTTGATTGAGTACCGGTGTGCCTGATGCCTCAGACGGAAAATATAACACTGCCCGTTTGTACCCCACAGAGAACCTGTTTTTACCCCTAAGTATGGCGTATAACCATGTATTGTACAGTGCTGAGTTATATTAAACATAATAAGTCCTCATAGTTCACATATGTTATTCATGCCTTGTTTACCTATTGCTGAAGTAAATTTGAAGTCCCAACAAGGAAAACTGTCATTGTTATCTAGCTTTATTCTTAGCCACCCCATTATACCCCAACTTCCACTATTACACGACCTAGTTCAGGTTATAAGCCCATTTTCTAGTACACAACTGATCCCAAAGATGGCAACCCAGCAAATAAACACGTAAATTTCTTAATCTATCGATTCTAGACTTAAAATATATCTTGACAGTTTTGGCACACTACCTTGGGGCACGCCTGAACTTACGTCTACATCGTCCGTCCAAAAATTTCGGAGTCTTATTTTATTACTGGCATTTAAGGGACGTGGGTGCAGCAATTACTGTGGCATCTTGAACTGACAATTGTAAACAATAGATGTGCATTCGACAAGCCAGTTGTGAGCAGGTAGTGTTAAGTAGTGGACGTGCAGTCGTAATATATCAACGTTGTCGTGTCCCAAACCACAATGGAACGAGGAACTGGTGAGCATGTCTAAATCAAGTGTTCGAGACATTCTACAGAATGTGTTTAAGAAGAGAAAACTGTGTGCTTGGACAGTCCGCACGCCCTGCTTCCCGGACAAAAACGACGACAACGCACACCTACCGCGGGTTGATTGAAATGAAAAACGTGGGCACTTCTTTTCTGAAAAAATCATCGCGGGTGACTAGACTTGATGTCGTCAGTACGAACCTACCGCAAAACGACAACATGCAGAATGAGTCTCTGATGGTTCGCCAAGACCGAGGAAGGTGTGAATGTGACGCGCAAGTTGAACAAGATCTGAAAGAAGAACAGTTTCACAAGGCCGTATGAACGTTATGTACATTGTATTCAACGAAGGACACCTGAAGCATTAAAACCAACATATTTACGTTCTTCTGTTTTTATTACTCCAAAAACTTTTGGGACTGACGCGCTACATCTGTCGATGATTCTCCACCCAAGATGACGTGCTGCGTTCTCCCTACCAATAAATCCTCAGTCTGGTCACAAATTTCGTTTGATATCGTATATGATAGTACCTTTGCTAATATGCTTTCGTGTAGCCGTGAGTCAAACGCTTTTCAATATTCAGGTATTTTCTATCTGACTGCTTTGATCCACGGCTTTCAGGAAGCCCTGTGAGAAAAACACAATTTGTGTTTCGCATGACCAACGTTTTCGGAATCTGTGCTAGTTAGCACCGATTCTGCCCGAGATACCACATTACCTTTATGCTCTAATTCATGGAGATAGTATCATCAGTGCTGCCTGGCAACTCATTAGATGTTGTTTCCTCCAATTTACTTTATAATAGTCGACTTTAGGTGTATAGGACATGCATTGGAACTCTTCAGTATCTCCAAATGTCGAAAATAAAGCCTAGTTAAGAAAAAGAGAGCTTATTACGTCAAAATGATGGTAGCAGGCTAACAGGACAAGGAAGGTATTTCATAAAACATTTGGAACACAACACTATCTGAAATATATCACTCGAAATATACATGATTAAAAAACCGTAGCCAAATCAGAAATTCTCTTCTAAAATAACAACACAGAGAAGGGTAGCGGCGAGTGTGAGTAGTTCCCCAGTTCTACTGATAGTCTCCCCCAATTCTGAGACAGAGTTGTGCGTCTCTGCTTGAGACGTTGAGCGAAGCTGGCAGGCTGCCATCAGTCTATCCAAAGCATTCTGGACATGTTCTATATGATTTAGAGCCAGAGACTTCACTAGATAGTCCATCCACAGGATATTTTCACATCGGAGAAATTCACCCAGCAGAGTCGCTTGATGACGATGTACACTGATGAAGTTTTTTCCAGCTGTACCTGTGATTGCATTAGTTTACCTTTATGCATCAAGGATTGATAATAGTCCTCGTGTTATTAAAGAAGTCTTGAAGCTCTCATATGCCGTCTGACACGGAGCGTGCACACATCAATATTCCTGCACCAAACTGTGCTCTTTGCACCAGGTTGCTGTAAGTGCACCGACTACTATTTTCCTTCCAGGCGAATGTGTGGTGTCAGAAGCTCCGCGAGACTGTTCACAGACCATGCTGCTGTATACAGGAAAGTTACAACGCCAGAAAACATAACGAAACGTAGGAAGACTGGTGCACTGACTAGCAGCTGACCTTCAAAGAAAAAAAATGTAACGCACTATGCATAGGTAGGAATAAAGACTCAGAGCTGTTCAATTTCACTTCTTCTTCTTGAGGGCCATCTCTCTTCGGGGGTTGGCTATCATTATGACTAACCTTGTTTCCGATTTTTTTTGGATCCAAACTGTTGTAGGGAAGTTTGTCCGAATCACTTTCTCAGCTTCTGTAGCCACGACGTTCGTCTTCTTGCTACTGATCTTTTCGGTGCAACTTTTCTTTCCATTATCAACCTCAGAATAATGTATCTTTCTCCTCTCATCATACGCCTAAAATAACACTCCAAGATAAATCACCGGAAACTATAACAACGGTAAACTATGTAGGGTAACTGTAACTGTCCGGAATAATGAATGATGTAAAGGGGAACAATAATTGAATATAGCTGTAGGAAAAGCAACTGCAAGGCTGACATTCATTGTCCTAAGGAAATCATCCTAGGGAAATGTAATTCATCGACGAAAGAAGTGACTTACAAAAAATTCATTCGACCGGTTCTTGAGTATTGCTCCTCAATCTGGAATCCTTCCCAAGTAGAAATAGGAGAAAAAAATAAAGAAGATCCAAAGAAGAGCGGCGCGTTTCGTCAGGGGCTCAATTAGTAAGTGCGGGTGGCAGAGGCTATAAGAAAGGCATTGCGCTTAAAGAAGAGGTTTGCTATTGACATTCCGACAGCGTACGCTCCGAGACAATTTAGGCATTATATTAGTTCCTCCCACATACACGAAGTTGACAAAAATATGGACACGTCAAAGCACAACATAGTACCATGCCTAATACGGTGCAGCAAAACCGATGGCATTCAAAACAGCTTCAAGTCGTCTCGGAATGGATCAATATAAGTCCCTTACAGTTTTCGAGGGAATCTTATCCCATTCTTCCAGCAAAATAGTGGCAAGTTCAGGTAACGATGATAGAGGTGGATAGCGATCATGCACCCTTCTCTCCAAAGTAGACCACAAGGGCTCAACAATATTGAGATCTGGTGACTGTGGTGGCCTGGGAGATGCGACAATTCATCATTGTGCTAACAAAGAGACGGTTTAACGATGCGACCCTATCATCTTGGAACACAGCATCACAATTGGGGGACAAATACTGTACTGTGGGATGGACCTGATCAACCAATATGGTCACATAATCATCCTTTTTCAGTAATGCGATCTAGGAGAGTAACCATGAGCACATGGAGTACCACGATATGGCAGCTCACATCACTGAGCCCTTGACATGTTCTACTCGTGACAATACACAGTCTGCATAGTAAGCTTGGGATGGCTTACGCCAGACATCTCGGCCAGAAGTTGGAAACAGACTGAAACAAGAGACTCTTCCGACCAAAATGACTTTTTTCCATTGCTCCATAGTCCAGGTTTTATGGCTCTGGCATCATATTTTCCTGTTACGGGATATGCATCGCTGATGTGTGGTTTTGGAATTCCAGCTTGTCGTGCAATTCCCTACTTATGGAGCTCAATTCGTTTTGCTAGTGCGACATTTACTTCTGCAGTGACTTTTGAGGCTGTCGTCCTCTGAGCCAGCCGTTGTGGTCAAGCGGTTCTAGGCGCTTCAGTCCGGAACCACGCGGCTGCTAAGGTCGTAGGTTCGAATCCTGCCTCGGTCATGGATGTGTGTGATGTCCTTAGGTTAGTTAGGTTTAAGTAGTTCTAAGTCTAGGGGACTGATGGCCTCAGATGTTATGTCCCAAATGCTTAGAGCCATCTGAACCATTTTTCGTCCTCTGATGTTTCTTCACAATCCTCTTCACTGATCGTCTGTCGGGATCATTCAACGCAACAACCACTTTCCTCTGCTGTGTAACTTAGCGGATTATGTTTTTCCGTTTTCCCTGTGTGCGGTATAAATTTTCAATACAGTGCCTCTAGAAACATCAAACATTCGGCTAACGTGATTATGGCAGCATAAATCGTAAGAGCACCGACGATTTACCCGAATTCGAATTCACTTAGCTCCGACAAAATGCACTCAGAACTGTATAGAGCGCTGTTCTGACCACAACTGACAGTTGCGACGTATTGAGGACATTGCAAAGGTGCTGTTCGTGGTCAAATACTACAGCGCCTCCTGCCGGCGTGGCTAGCATTCGCATTTATGTTCAAGCATGTATTTCTCGTGGGGTTTCGATATTTTTATTGAACTCCTATACATCACCTAAACTGACCACGATGGGAAAATAACAGAATCAATGCTGATATGCAGGCTTACTGTCAATCATTCTTCCCACGCACAGTTCGTTAATGGAACAGAGAAAAGGAGTGGGGGAGATAGAGACTGGTAATGGTAAATGAAGTATACTCCCTCACATAACGGTAAATAAAGTATCCTCCGCCACACGCACCGTAAGGTTGATTGCGGAGTATAGATGTAGATGTAAATAATCAAATAATCATTTCTTTTTCAAACTGAAGCAAGATTCCCGTGTGAAGAGTGTATTCCTCCAGTCATTCATGGACGAATCTTGACGTTGCTGCCTCAAAAGCTGGACTTAGTGAATGAGACACACCCAGCCTGATGTCTACCATACATATCAATTGGTCTGAGTCCTCGACATGCAGTTTAACAAGAAACCAAAACTGTTGTGGTAGCCATTAGCACTACAGGCAGCTGTCTTACTGACAACGTTGGATTTCGTAGTGCAATGTAAAAATGTAAATGTCGTGTGGCATTATCGGCTGGTATATCTCATGAGGTATGTTGTGTCATATGTATATTTGTAGAGAGTAGGTGAGTGTAATGGATGCGTGCATAGTATAATGTTATGTTTGTGTTGTATTACGATGACGAGAAAAGGGAAAGGGTTGAACCCGGTGCCAGCACATAGCCAACTCCTCTCGAACAGCAACGAGAGAGCCGCCGAGCATAACGTCTCCGTTTGATAGACGGATCCCTTCATGAGACACTGTTGAGAGGTTTGGAATCTGATCGAGGTTCCGCAAATACTGGGGATCAGGAATTCTACGTCACCACCTCTCCTCTCCTTGCTGGCCAAATACTGGCAGTGAAAACTTGATCCACCTCCAGGATTAGAACCAGCTTACCTCCAACACGAGCATTACTGCACTGGCGTACGTTAATGTCCTCGACTACAGACTGGGGTGTGTAATGCAGTTTAGCTCAGATATCGCTCCTTTTGTGGACTAGGCGATCTTTTACTGCTACTGGCTTACGACGCACATTCCTGTGTCTTCGAACCGTTACCAAAGCCTTCAAATGACAGTCTGTAGTACAATAAACACCTTTGAGACTGGTCACTAACTGTCGTGATACTAGGCATCCAAAGATTTTATCCCTCGAACAAGGACCAACTTGTAAGTAGCCTCTTTATAACACTATCCCTTAAATTCCTCCAGAAGACAACGTTTTACAGTTCAGGCTGTCGCAATCGGTGTTAATGTGTTTTATGACGTTAGTCTTATGTGCAATAGTTCGTGGTCTAATGCATGTTTCTTGGCCTGACGTTTCAATTCCAACTATGGGAGACATCCTCAGAGGCCGTGAGAGGTGGCATGAGCCCCCTCTCATATTTCTATCTTACGATTCTCCTCTCTAGTTGCATGCGGTGGAGGGTTGCTATTTCTTACGCGGACTTCCCACGCAGCGTCTCTCGTCACCCGGGTGGTCCGGTGACAGGCGGGTTAAGCCGACGTGTGTGAGGCAGTCGAGTGAATGCTTTGCAGACGCCGACATTGTCAAGAGACACGCCCACTGGGGTGTGAAGTAGCGGCTGGGCTAGAGGTTCCGTTACTTCGGAGAAACTTAGCGAAAACACTTTCTGGCGGGCTACCAGCGAGGCGTGGGAATGACTTGTGTACCCAGGCAGTTGTGGCGGGAAAATTCCCGCACTTTCTGCAAAATAGTAACGGTGATTGGTTTGCTCAGGGCATAGCGCCGTGACGTAGCAAAATCAGCACAGAAATTGGCGCCAAGAATCTCCATTGGTGGAATGGTAGTGCTCCGGCAATGGAGTGGAATTTCCGCCGGTTTTCGAGTTGCTGATTGGAACGTTTAACCACGGCCACTGTCGTGGGGGCGGGAATGTTCTGTGTTCGGCCTGTACGGGTGCTCTTGTGGAGAGTCGGCAGTCGCCTTTCGGTCGAGGACGTAGAAGCAACCAGCCAACGGCTCCGGTACGCCAGATCGTGTTCTGGCAGTCAAGAAGACAGTTTTGGTAACGTATGTCCGCAGCACCGGCAGATAGGGATTTTCCTAGGTGATAATCAGAGCTCAGCTGAGCGCGCCTGTTCGTCTTTTTCTAACTTTGTTCTGTCTTGAGTAGCAGCAATTACTGTTGGGTTAGCTGTGTGTCTCTCTTGAGATTTGAGTGGAAAGGAATTGGCTCCACATACCACTTCGTCTTAAACCTCACGATCTAAGTTAGGGACAACTTCACCTTTATAGTGTTTGTATGAATCTCCAATTTTAGCCAATTTGATGTTTTATAAATATTTCCTGTATTTCTTTTACTATTCTGTGTTTAATCTTAATAAATCATATTGTTATTTTGGACAGAACTTTCATTCTGTTAATCGATAGAGCAACCCTATCATTCCTCACTATGCTAATGAAACCTTGGTTTATTTAACTTATTTATCAAATTAAATTATTGCAGGTGCCAAACTCTCTTCTACTCCACTAGCAGGGTTGATTAGAGTCAGTTCGCGTATTTCTTTTATCCTTGTGCAACAGCAAAAGTCTGAGTTAGAATAGGGGGGGCTTAGAGCATGATTTACATATGTGGATTCTAGTAGAACTTAGTGATAAATACACTGCTAGCCCCGGCACCTCGCATAATATGGCGACCCTTAGCCTCGGATCTTTCCTGAGAATCACTGATTAACAAACAGTATTCTTAGTACGAACATTCAAATTTTTTTTCTCTAATTTTTTATTGATTAATACCCAAGTTTTTTTTCTGGTAGTTCCGCGTTTAGTTTTAAGTAGCGGCGCATGATTACAGTTTTTGTTTTCAGTGTATATATTTTTTTTGTTCATTGTTTTTTTGTGTTTCGTTGATGTGGTGTCCGTACCACATCGCACTTTGTCGGATTTGTGTGCGGTTTCTGTACCACATCAAATTGTGTTTGTGATTACAGCGTTCGAACAGCGTTGTTGAAATTTTATGTCTATGTGTAAAAATATATGGAGTAGATTAATTTAATTGTGCATTCTAGATAAATTTGTTTTTCATAAATGATAACGAGAAGTAAGGCACGACTATTATCGATCGAAGCTAAAACAAAAGAGGATAGAATAATGGATAAGGGGCAGTTTACTGACGGGAATAGGTTCGGAGATGAGATGGGCACATTTTTAGCAGGACAGGACGCCAGGGTCATTGATGAGGAAGGTGATTTGGACGCGATCTTAGAGCAGCGTTGCGGCCGTGATTATGATAGTGAGGTAGAGGATGAAACAGAGACAGTCACACAGGTCGAGACGGTAGCAGAAGTTTATAATCAAACGAACGAGAGCAGACAGGGGCCAGCTCGGCCACGTCAGAGCTCTAGCGCCCAGGTGTCCAGAGTTACATCACCCATGTGTGACGAGGATCAAATTGATGACATTAACCCAATACTGAGCTTCCTACGATCAATGAAAGAAGAAGCTGACGAACAGCGTAAGAAGGAGAAAGAAGAAGCTGACGAACAACGCAAGAAGGAGAAGGAAGAAGCTGACGAACAGCGTAAGAAGGACACTCAGGCAATAATTTCGCATATAGGGAAAATTCGTGGGGAATTACTAACAATAAAGAAAGAATGTGGAGAAGCCAAACAAATGTCATTGGTAGCACAAAAGGTAGCAGGCCTAGCCAAAACGGCAGCAATGGGGGCAATGAAAGTAGCAAAAGTAACTTCTCAACTCGCAGGTCGCTTGCGACGTGCGACACAAGCCCACTCAAAATCCCTAGCGTTCTTAAAAACCCAAGGTAATATTGCGGTTACGAACATCACGAAACAAATGAAAGAAGTAGAGAGTCGGATAGCAAAACTAGAGCGAAACGGGCACACGAGCACTGCGCGTTCGGATACCAATGATGGAGTACACAGAAATGTGTCTCCGAGGAAAAGCCCGCCGTGCTCCAGCCCAGTGACAGAGTGCGGAACTAACAATGCACACGCAGAGACACCTAGTAATAGTTCAAATAATGGTAGTCCACTTAGGAGAGGGAATTCGGAGTGCCACTTCCACTGTGATACAGAGGTAGCAAATCACAGTTATCAGCAAGATAGATCAGGACACTCAACAGACGTGCAAGTATCGGAAACGAGTGACAACACCAGTGCGAGGATCGGACAGGATTTTGATCACAATCACTTCCTGTCGATACTAAAATTCCAAAAGTTCAGAGATAATGGAGGGTCGATGCATCCGAAGAGCTGGGTGACGCGGTTTACTAATTCATTACCGTCATCATGGCCAACCCACGCAAAATTAGAATTCATGTGTGGACACATCGAAGGCCAAGCCGCGGAAAAGATGCGGGGTGTGGCAGCGACGTGTCGGACCTATCAGGAATTTGTTGGTGCATTCCTGCGTACCTACTGGTCAAAGGAAACGCAAGACAGGATTAAAGAGGAAATAATATTTTGTCCTGAACTGGAAGTGTCCGGGCATAGGAACGCAACCAAATTTTTTTGATGATTTACTCAAGAAGAATCAGTTTTTAGATAGTCCATATAGCAACGGAGAAATCATTAAATTTTGCTTTTCCAAATTGCCTATTAGGTATCAACAGACACTTGTCGGGAAGTGTGGATCTGACATAGAAGCATTCAAGAGTCTATTGCGCGAACTCGAAGTAGTCTTCGATAAACAAGACGCAAAGAACAGGAAGAAGGCGCAAAATAACAAATACCACGGGCCAGCAAGGGCCGACGACAACAGACCGCATAATCGCGCTCGTCGGTTAGGAAACCAGGGTTACGGAAATCAAGGTTACGCAAGTCAAGATTATGGAAACCAGAGACACGGAAACGAGAACGTTAAGGAACAAGGTCAATCTAGACAAGCAATCTGGGACAGGAGGAATGACGAACGGCAAAGCGACCGTAATTGGAGAGAGCGAAATCAAGGACAACAGGAGAACCGGGAGATAGAAATTAGACCTCCAAATCCTAATACACGTCAGAGGAGGGGGAGTCTAAGAAGGGATTGACGCTAGTCCGTAGGACTCCACCACTTCTCTCACACAAAGAAGTTCGTGGAATAATAGTAGTTTAAGTGCTGTACATATTAGAATAGGCAAAGATATGAACCTTTCTTCGGGGAACAATAATCGTTGCATTAATAGATTAAGATTGTTAAAGTATTAACACGCTGCGTTTTCTCGCTTAAGAATTTACTGCTGTTAACTTTTTGTCTATGTTCGGGATCTCATCTGTCGTTGCGATAAGAGGGACTACCTTTCCATGAGCAATGTTTTTGTCCTTTCCTATCTGGTGTCCATGTTAAGGGATAAAGATGAGTGACGAGACGTCGCACAAACGGGCGCATACAAGAACGTGCTCTTAGAAGCGTTCTGAGAAGTCGTGATACGCTCAATAGCGGCCACAACCAGTTCGTGAAACGTTCATACCAATGCTTGCAGGCACGCGTCAGTGCACGGCAAGATTGTGGTATATTGCGTGATTTCGAGGATGAATATGGGCAGTATAGTTTTTTTTGCAGAGCTGCGCCAGCATCGTTGTCTTGCAAGTCGGGGTGATCCTGTGAGCGTTTGACTCCAATGGTGCCCTAGACGAGAGAAATGCGAGCATAAAGCCTACCATGCCAATGTGCTGGTTGGGGATTTAGCGTGCTGCTCGTGACTGTCACAGATGAATAACCAGGGACTTATACTTGGATATTCGTGACATACTGTGTAGCTGGCGTGTGTTGGGCGACTGAATCCTCAACAGGAACCACCCCTGGCTTGGTCATATTACATTGCTTCTGGAAAGGTGTGCTTTGATCCCGAAAACCGAATCAGATAGAGAAGGAAGTTGCAACTATAAATTTATTGTCGTGTATAGCCATGGCTAACCCAGTCTCTGGAGTTTCAGTGAGGCGTAGTGAGAACTCGGAGGCCATGTCGTACGGCGCGCACATCACTGTCGTCAATAGCGGCGAGCAGCGAGACATCTCAACGTAACAGGAATTATGTAAGAGTATTGTATAAAAAAAAGTAATAATAATAATAATAGAGTACCATATTCTAGGATAAATTAAACTTTAGGATTTTTACAATAACTACATTAATATTGTGGGGGTTTTCTACCACAAGTGTTGTGTTTGGCGCGCGCCTGTTGGGATGTTATTTTTCAGGTCATGAAACCACAGACCCGAGATGGAGGGACGACCGGCGAGCGAACGTACAATAGTTGCATGTTCGAACGTACAATAGTTGCATGTTCTTTATAGCTCAGTAAAACTTCAGCCTGCATAATAATATAATTTATTTAGAAGACATAGAATGTAGATCGTTGGCATATGGTAGTTAACTCTTGAGCATGTCTACTGTCGATCTATATAATTAATAGTAATATTAGTGCGGGCCCGCACATTTAGTTGTTCATCTATTACAAAGTATCAGTTATCACACACCATGTACATACTGAGATCGGTCTCTACACATATATCAAAATAAATTATTTCCATGTCTAGATTAGATGTTATAATGATTGCCATAGATTAATAACTATAAAAGTAAAATAAGAGTGTCTGAAATGACAGACCATCAATGTTTCATTATGTAAATTTATTATAACATAGAAGGTCATGGGAAAAAGTTAGGCGTGAGATTTTTGTAAGAATTGTGCAGATGACGAGGATCGTGGCAATGCGGAGGCCGGCCGGAGCGGGAACAAGAGGTCTACGGCTACCTGCAAGAAAAGAGCGTCAGCACCCCACCTGACGTGAAGGGCGAGAACATCCGGTCCACAGGCTGACAGTCACCCGGCCGCATACCTGAGGGATTACGCGGGACCCTCGCCAGGCCACAAGCGAAAGTGAGGCTGGCCGTTGACACTGACACGCGACCCACACGCGACAGCCTGCTAGCTCTCCAGACGCGGCAGCCGTTTGGAGGGATTCCCTGCGGCAGACCACGTTGTCGTGAGTACACGAAGAAGATCACATATCGTGTCAGAACCTGCGCCTCATGTGCCTCAGGACAGAAAGGGACGCTCTATACTCACCTGTTTGGGTTTTTACAACTCACTAGCATTGGCCGATCTGCATATACAAAGCAGTATCGCGCCACACTAACAAATGTATGGTCTCATTTCTTACTTCTCCTCTCTATTAGAGAGCAGTTTTAACAATAGTCACTCCACGTGCCATCATCCCTCGTCGAACTGCAATATTGGGAAACATAAAGTACTGTCCAGCGAGAGAAGAGGCCTAGACTAGTGATGTATCCCAACAAGTAGACCTCAGAGACAATTAATCGACGTAAGGAGAGCCTATCACTGTGTCTTCCTACCATACTGCCGTCATCATATGGGTGGGTCTTGGTCCAATCTCAACAGAGTACTGCAGATGCTCCAGCATACCCTACTGCCTTTTCAACAACATAGCAACAACACCCGACGTTTAGCCCTATGTGATGTCAGTAAGGTGTAATGTGTGAAGTGCTTCGAATATTTCTAACAATGTGATTTAGTGCCTCATTCTCAGCACAGTCGTGAACATTGTGCAATGTGCACGCACAACTTGATGCCCCATGAACCTTGTTTTTTTTCTTTTCTTTCTTAAATTTCTTTCTCTAATGTTGGTTTTGTAATGTATGTTATACCTTGTATGTGTTTGTGTTTTTACACTGTAATTCTTATTACAAATTACTGTATTGTTCTCCACACCATGTTTTTTTTGTATTTTGTATTTATTGTTGTGTGTATGCGAACAGTGTGCCTGAAGTCCCCATAAACTGAAGCAGATACCACCACTGTCATTGTGAATGGACCATCAGTTCAGGGAACATTTTGTAAAGCTTATTCTTGCTGCAGGGAGACAGAATGAATCGGAGGTTGTAATTAGATTCTGAAAGTTCACAAAGAGATTGTTAACTTAAATAGTATCATGTGAGAGTGAGTTCAGGTTAGTTTCATGATTCAAATTGTTGTAACATCTTGGGCATTTAATTGCGGAGCACTCCAACTCTGATTGTAAAGAATAAACTGCTCCATATTTGGCTCAGATGACCGGGCCATATTTAGAGTGTGAATGTCTGCGTGAATCGGTGTTTGGAAGGGGCTCCCTGGGTATGGATGTGTGATGGGTGTGTTAGTGTTCCATATTAAGAAGGTGAAGTTGGCTACATCATAAATAATCCTCCCTCTATGAGCTGCATTTTTCAGTTGCAGTGATTTTCTTTATAGAGTGCGGCATGTGGAGCCAGTTGCGAGATTGTTCTTGGGCGATTGACTCACTACCTTGCTCCTAAGTGAGCCAACCGCTCACCAATTACAATCTAAAATGGCGTGGGGGCTATGAGAGGTGGCATGAGCCCCCTCTCATATTTCTATCTTACGATTCTCCTCTCTAGTTGCATGTGGTGGAGGGTTGCTATTTCTTACGCGGACTTCCCACGCAGCGTCTCTCATCACCCGGGTGGTCTGGTGACAGGCGGGTTAAGCCGACGTGTGTGAGGCAGTCGAGTGAATGCTTTGCAGACGCCGACATTGTCAAGAGACACGCCCGCTGGGGTGTGAAGTAGCGGCTGGGCTAGAGGTTCCGTTACTTCGGAGAAACTTAGCGAAAACACTTTCTGGCGGGCTACCAGCGAGGCGTGGGAATGACTTGTGTACCCAGGCAGTTGTGGCGGGAAAATTCCCGCACTTTCTGCAAAATAGTAACGGTGATTGGTTTGCTCAGGGCATAGCGCCGTGACGTAGCAAAATCAGCACAGAAATTGGCGCCAAGAATCTCCATTGGTGGAATGGTAGTGCTCCGGCAATGGAGTGGAATTTCCGCCGGTTTTCGAGTTGCTGATTGGAACGTTTAACCACGGCCACTGTCGTGGGGGCGGGAATGTTCTGTGTTCGGCCTGTACGGGTGCTCTTGTGGAGAGTCGGCAGTCGCCTTTCGGTCGAGGACGTAGAAGCAACCAGCCAACGGCTCCGGTACGCCAGATCGTGTTCTGGCAGTCAAGAAGACAGTTTTGGTAACGTATGTCCGCAGCACCGGCAGATAGGGATTTTCCTAGGTGATAATCAGAGCTCAGCTGAGCGCGCCTGTTCGTCTTTTTCTAACTTTGTTCTGTCTTGAGTAGCAGCAATTACTGTTGGGTTAGCTGTGTGTCTCTCTTGAGATTTGAGTGGAAAGGAATTGGCTCCACATACCACTTCGTCTTAAACCTCACGATCTAAGTTAGGGACAACTTCACCTTTATAGTGTTTGTATGAATCTCCAATTTTAGCCAATTTGATGTTTTATAAATATTTCCTGTATTTCTTTTACTATTCTGTGTTTAATCTTAATAAATCATATTGTTATTTTGGACAGAACTTTCATTCTGTTAATCGATAGAGCAACCCTATCATTCCTCACTATGCTAATGAAACCTTGGTTTATTTAACTTATTTATCAAATTAAATTATTGCAGGTGCCAAACTCTCTTCTACTCCACTAGCAGGGTTGATTAGAGTCAGTTCGCGTATTTCTTTTATCCTTGTGCAACAGCAAAAGTCTGAGTTAGAATAGAGGGGGCTTAGAGCATGATTTACATATGTGGATTCTAGTAGAACTTAGTGATAAATACACTGCTAGCCCCGGCACCTCGCAGCCATATAGAATATTTGGTGAGTTATTATACGGAAAATGGTTTAGTTTTCCGAAACTGCTGAATTGTTTTTGGTAACATCGCAGCGGTCGAATTGTGACGTCGTCCGACAGCTGTCTAAGATCACGTAGTCGCGCTGACGGTTTTTATGAAGCTCGTACAACAGAAGAACCGGCGTTCTTTGCTTTATTTTGCAGTAAGTCCCAAGATCTATCTAGTTTCTGTCCTTCTTTTCGGTTAGCGTTATTTCTGTGTTTCTTAATTTCTGTTTCCTCTCTACATGCTAACATAGTAATGGTTGGATCTTGACGACACTTTACATCGGAGCATAGACTTTGGTGGTTCTCTGCTCTTACGAGGAGAACACGGAAAGTGCCATAACCCGATTTTCCAGAAACTTCGCTCAGTGGAATAGGTGTCAAAATAAGCTGACACGTGTTGTGGCTTATCCGTAGATACTCGACCGTCTCTGAGAAAATGTCAGTCAAAGTTTTCGATGTAACTTGTGTGGCTTTTAGCGAGTAAATAGTTCAGTCGCAGCGGTGGCACAATGGTTAGCCTCGGGGCTTCGCACTTTCGCACCCCGTGTTCGAAACCCTATTATTATTATTATTATTATTATTATTCATTTTTATTTATCTACTAATGTCCATCAAAAATTACTACACGAACGTTTTCCAATGTACGTTTCAATAATGTTGTCCTTATTATTGTACTAATTGTATGCTGAATAAATTAAAACGAAAAAAGACAACAAATGAATGGAAAAATTATTTAAAATTGTTTTCGATGAAGTTCCTGTAGTGTATATTGACTCATAATCAATTTCAAGAGCCAGTTTTCGAAAAAGTGATCTGTTATACGTGGTAAGCCGCGAAATTATTGCTATCTTCAGCAATGTTAACGACGTTTCTTTCCCGAGTGAGATTCATACGAAGAGATGTTGCTGTGGCAATATATAAAACTCTTATTGTGGAACCCTGTTGTAATTTTTCAATTAATATAACGCCCCTGTATCTTAACTTGATTTAAAAAAAAAAACATTCGTGTAGCAACCTTCTACGAGCATGAGTAGACGAATGAAAAAAAAATTGAATAAATAAAAACAATAATCGAGTTTCGAACACGGGACGTAAAAATGATAGGGTGGAGCACTAGCTACTGTGCCACCAGTTGGGCTGAACTTCTGGAGTGCTAAGAGGCATCTAAACTATGTCGAATACTTTGACGGTCGTTTTCATAGAGCCGGTCCAGTGTCTACGGATGATGAGCCAAGACACGTGTTCGTTTATTTTGACTCCTCTTCCACAGAGCGAAGTTTCTGGGAAATCGGGTTATGTCACTTGACGTGTTCTACTCATTAGTGCAGGATTTGTTACCGCCAATTTATCCGTGTTGCCTAGAAGACAATTGCTCTTGTGTTCCTTAAGCCGGGTGTTGGCGATCAAAGAACACAAGAACCAAGAAACGGCTCGGCAGTTTCAGGTATCTAAACAAATTTACATTTATTCCGTCACTTTTAGGGCGTGCATCCGGGATATTATTAATTCTTGCTTCGATATTTCGACTGGCACCCTTTCAACAATTCTCAAGGTGAGTCGACTGCAAGATTTGTAATCACTTTACGCAATACCGTGGAGTAAACGTGTATGATGGAATTTTAGATTCATCGGGAAAACTTCAAGAAATCCAAGCTCACATCCGAAAATTAACTAATTACGTCTTTATAGCCTTTGAGGATGTTATCCGTAATTGGAGACGGCACATTAGGAACAGAAACGCATCCTAGAACACGGCCTAATGTCCGTAAGTCCACATTTTGCTCGCGAAAAAAGTGCGAACTCGAAGAGCTATGTGTCTAATGTAATGATTTTCTTTAGAGTGAAATCACATGTCTGTCAGTACTCCTTTGTAACAAAAATAATACAATTCTGGTTTGTAGACAGCTACTGACGGCCATTTACACCTAAAAAATTCACAGACTGCATGGAGATACGAATTGTATTGGAATGACAACAACTTGTCACATGTGTTGAAAGAGCTCTATTTCTAGCTACTCATGATCGTCTTTAGAGACTTTATTACCGAAATGAGTGTATCATGCTTATAAGGCACACGTTGGCTGACTTGATAATCGAGGACTCAGTGCTGTTATATGGTCCATCAAACCCGAATTGGGTTTTCAGTATTTCCCTAAATGGATTCGTGCCAACGCCGAGATGGTTTATAAATGTAGTCTACGACATTCAGCTTCGTCATTCCATGCAGATTATTACTGAAATCTTACACCATCAAATTACTGATATAATTTTTGCATCAAAAGTGACCTACCTTGTGAGACAGAGCGATTAATCAGATCCGTACCGAATCTGCGCCGTGGATTGACGACTGTTGCTACGATATTCCGGAAAGCCTAAGGGTGATTTTTAAGCTGTTTTCCACTCTCGTTTAGACAAAGCGCTCGGATGTCCGACAATATCAGCCTTGGAAAACATGATACATATACGCTTAACATACGATAACACCCAGAACAAAGTTTACACGACTTCCCTAGCTTACATTAAATGACTACCATGGCAACAACATAAATCTTCTAAACCATGAAAAAATCAAACCCGTACGATGGGTTAAAAGAAGGATGCAGGGAGAGTTTTCTATCAAAATTAAATTATGCCACGGAAAATATACAGAAGCCATATAAATTAATATGTGATCTAGACATGGATGTGGTCTGTCATCGATGTTATTTTTTGTTTGGAATAAATAAGCATAGAATGGTGAGACAAAAACACTGTGCTGAGAACATTATTATACGTCGATCACTATATACTAAGAGGTTAAAAGCGAACATGATTTAGAAAAACTCTTCATACATACATGAAAAAAGTCTAAAAATGTAATATGAACATTTAGGAAACTAAATAAAAGATATTGATTGTAACTGGAAGAAACCACTGAAGAATAAAAATCACAGCCAGTAATGATATAATGGAACACAGGACAGATTTAATAATTAGAATATCCAACTCAAGCAGTTAGCAAACCAGACACACGTAGAGAAGAATTTAACAACGCATAGTAAATTAAATGGGATATTAAAAAGAAACTTGGATAAACAAATGAGAAAAGAAATGAAAACCAGGTATCACAATGTTATATGAAGACCAGCAGTTCTACAGCGTATCTTAGAGGGCGAAACTGAAAAGTGGAAAATATAAGAATACAGTGGGTTGTAGGAGTGGCACGTGATGTGCAGACGTGCCAATCTAAATGACACGAGCATGTTGTTAGAATGCCAGAAGATAGGTTACCACATAAAGCGTTTGAATATAAACCCTAAGTAAGAAGAACTTTAGGAGGACCATATCATCAATGATATGAAAACTTGTGCAGTCGCAACGGGGCGATTCTCAGCACCGCTCAACGAAGATGATGATGATGATGATGATGATGATAATTAATCAATCTGTGTATTAGTAATCAATTTATATATTGTCAGGGCCCGTAATTTTGTGGCGAGGTTTCAGTGGTCGCATTGAACAAAAAATCAAATAAACAACTAAAAACTACTCGTTTATTATTGTAGGTAATTGCATAAAATTATTAAGACCGAAAGGTAGCTATTGTCCATGGTGATCAAGACAGGAATCTCCAAGACAGCATTGTCCACCTCAGCGACGACTTCTCGCAGCTGTTGGTGCGAGAGGCGTGCGATCAGGAGCCACGGCAGGCGTCTACAATGAGTTCATTAATTAGAGGCCTGCGAGTTCCGCTATCACACGCAATAAAGCAGGCCCATTATTAGTTACGACCGCAGCATGTACCAGAGATTCCGGACCCTCCCTGTAGCGAGAGTCTACCTGGGTTGGATTTGCTTCCTATCTTAATCGTTCGCTTTATGAACGAGGCCATTGTTGTTCAAGCACGAATAAAATTAACAACTATCTAGTCGAGTTGATCGTCTGTTATTGGCTATTGCTATCAGCACGGGATCAACATCGGAGACCATTAAGCGCAGTGAGGGTGAGAGAAGTACGCACGCAGTCAACACTTGGCGTTCTTGACCTCTCTCTCCTAAAACTTCGAAGAATCCATACATTTACAAACAAAATTTTATCAAAAGTCGAATCTTTAGCTATCTCTTGACTTGTAGATGATCAGAAGAAGTTACAGAATATTACCTCTTCCTTTAATTGCCCTGTCCACTCTCTTATTTCTAATATGAATGATAACAAATTTTGCTTACCAATTTTCATTACGAAGCTATAATTTAAGTAGGGAATATGAGTTAACTTACACACTACAGTGCTTTTATAAATGTGATCCTCAACGATGCAATACACCGACGAAAAAAATCCCAGCACAAAGAAATGATTAATGTAGAGTAATCAGATTTCAGGAATACCTTTAAGTGATTAACGTTGCAAGATCACAGATTAAAGTAAGCGCGAGAAAAGTCACCGCAAATGTGAAAAGTTGGTACATTAGTTCCCGGTGTAGCCGCCAGAATGTTAATTGCAGCAATGCAAACGTGCATGTATTGTGTCGTACAGGTGCCGATTCTCAGTTTGTGGGATAGTCCAGATGTTCAAATGTGTGTGAAATCTTATGGGACTTAACTGCTAAGGTCATCAGTCCCTAAGCTTACACACTACTTAACCTAAATTATCCTAAGGAAAAACACACACACCCATGCCCGAGGGAGGGCTCGTACCTCCGCCGGGACCAACCTCACAGTCCATGACTGCAGCGCCCCAGACCGCTCGGCTAATCCCGGGCGGCTGTGGGATAGGATTCAGTGCCTGTTGCACTTGGTCGATCAATGAAGGAACGGTTAATGCTGGTTGTGGATGACGCTGGAGTTGTCGTTCGATGATGTCCTGTACGTATTCGATTGGAGAAAGATCTGGTGATCGAGCAAGCCAAGACAATATATCGACTTTCTTTAGAGCATGTTGGGTTACAACAGCTGTATGTGGACGAGCGTTATCCGGTTGGAAAGCTCCCCTGGAATGCTGTCCATGGCCGGCCGGTGTGACCGAGCGGTTCTAGGCGCTTCAGTATGGATCCGCGCGACCGCTACGGTCGCAGGTTCGAATCCTGCCTCGGGCATGGATGTGTGTGATGGCTTAGATTAGTTAGGTTTAAGTAGTTCTATGTTCTACGGGACTGATGACCTCAGATGTTCAGTCCCATAGTGCTCAGAGCCATTTTTTGCTGTCCATGAATGGCAGCACAAGTCGAATCGCCAGACTTGCAGGGTGCGTGGGATAACCGTGAGAGTGCTCCTGTTGTCATATGAAATCGCAGCCCAGACCATAAATCCAAATGTAGGTCCGGTGTGTCCAGACCGCAGACAGGTTGGCTGCAGGCTCTCACCTAGCCTCCTACTGACCAACACAGGGACATTACTGGCACCGAGGCAGAACTGGCTTTCATCAAAAAACGCAACAGTCCTTCACTCTGCCCTCCAATGAGCCTCGCTTGACACCACTGAAGTCGCAAATGGCGGTGGTGTGGGGTCAGTGGAATGCTGGCTCGGAGCTGTCCTTACAGGAACCGATTTGTAACTGTTCGTTGTGTCACTGTCGTGCCAACTGCTGCTCGAACTGATGCTGCGGACTTCGTACGATGGTCCAGAGCGATACGCCCTCTCGTTAGTGCCACGTGGCCGCCCGCAGCCCGGTCTTCTTGCGGCCGTACCTGCCTGTGACCACCGCTGCCAGCAATCAAGTGCAGTGGCTTAATTCCCGCCAAATCTTTCTGCAATA
Organism: Schistocerca nitens; assembly: GCF_023898315.1. NCBI lineage: Eukaryota > Metazoa > Arthropoda > Insecta > Orthoptera > Acrididae > Schistocerca > Schistocerca nitens. Next base: position 294,358,183 of record NC_064616.1, on the reverse strand, counting down.
CCGTCCAATGTCGTGGGACATTCAGCCTCTCGTAACGCTATTACAGGACCTCGTTCAAACTCAGTGAGGTGTTGATAATGGCGTCTTCGTCGTCTTAAAGGCATTATTGACTAACGACAACTCACTTCGCCTAATCTCAAAGGTAACTAACCCTCAGCCGGCCGGAGTGGCCGAGCGGTTCTTGGTGCTACACTCTGGAACCGCGCGACCGCTGCGGTCGCAGGTTCGAATCCTGCCTCGAGCATGGATGTGTGTGATGTCCTTAGGTTAGTTAGGTTTAAGTAGTTCTAAGTTCTAGGGGACTGATGACCTCAGATGTTAAGTCCCATAGTGCTCAGAGCCATTTTTTTTTTTTTTGAATGCAGGACAAATATTCTGGGAAGGCAGCAACGCAGTTGTCAATAATGTAGGTGGCTGTGTGTCCGTTCGTCCGTAATGCTGCATTTTGTTTCATAACTGGGTGTCACATGCAGTCAGGCCACATCAGTCCACGAACTTCCAGACAGTGTGCGTTCGTCCTATCAATGATGGTTAGTGTGGTGTCACCGCCAGACACCACACTTGCTAGGTGGTAGCCTTTAAATCGGCCGCGGTCCATTAGTATACGTCGGACCCGCGTGTCGCCACTGTCAGTGATTGCAGACCGAGCGCCACCACACGGCAGGCCTAGAGAGACTTACTAGTACTCGCCCCAGTTGTACAGCCGACTTTGCTAGCGAAGCTACACTGACCAATACGCTCTCATTTGCCGAGACGATAGTTAGCTTAGCCTTCAGCTACGTCATTTGCTACGACCTAGCAAGGCGCCGTATTCAATTGATATTTATATTGTGAAGCATGTATCATCAAGAGCGATGTTCTACAATTATGGATTAAAGTTAAGTATTACAGCAACTGCGTCCGCTTTTCTAAGTTCTCATTTCTCTGACCTGTTCCAGACCTCACGCCAGTCTGCGTGTAATTAAACGCGTGCATTTCGGCCTCCTCTAGCAACACGGTGTTGGCTCTTCTGCCAACACTACATTGGCAACGAGGATTTAGCGTTCATATTGCCCTAATTTACTTGTCATGGCTTCGCCACAATCTCCAGATGTACTGTCCGAATTTTTTCGCTTGCAGAATCAGCAGACGCAGGCGTTATTGGATGCCCTTGGACAGCTCGTCCAGGGTCAACGTGCAATGCAAAACGATGCGGCCGCCGCCGCTCCACCGCTACTGCAGCCACAACATGCAGTTGCACCACCTTTTCGTCCTTTTGATGCGGCACTGGAAAGCTGGACGGAGTGGTCACGCCAATTTGGATTCCATCTCGCTGCCTACAGAATTCAAGGTAATGAGCGGCAGCCTTTTTTGTTAGCATCCGTCGGGATGCACACGTACCGAATGATAGTGAAATTATTTCCCCAACGTGACGTAGCAACTCTGTCCTACGACGAAGTTTTGTCTATATTAGATGCATATTTCAAAGAATCAGTCAATGTAGTTGCCAAAAGGTATACGTTCTTTCGTACAAAACGTACGGCCGGTCAAACTAATCGGGAGTGGGTTGCATCTTTGCAAGGCCTTACTAGGGATTGTGCTTTTGAGTGTGAATGTGGACTCCCTTATTCAGATACTATGGTGCGTGATGCAATTGCACAGAACGTTTCTGATGTTCGTATAAGGGAACAGATTTTGAAACTAGTCAGTCCCTCCCTTCAACAAGTGATGGACATATTGGATAGGCAAGACACACTTGACTTTGCTCAGGAATCGTTTGAAACTTCGCCAGCCGTGTGTCACATAAACCGGCCCGCCGGGCTAGCTGCACGGAACAGTAAACAGCCCTCGCGCCCGTCCGCGCAGCTGCCGCCAAGCCCTCCGCTACTTTTGCCGCGCAAGCACGCAAATGCAGTGCTAAAGTCATGCCTGCGGTGTGCTACTAGACATTCGCGTGAGAACTGCCCGTCACGCCAAGCTATTTGCTTTTTCTGTAATAAAAAAGGACATGTTCAAAGTGTTTGCCAGAAAAAGCTTAGATTGGACGCTACCAACCATTCCAGGCCCTTTGCTTCGCGCCGGAATCGAACCAAGACTACTCAGGCTCGTGAGCCTTCGCCCATGGACATTCATGTAGTTCATTCCACTCCGTCCAGTGCCACTCTCTCTAACAGTGACTGTGTTCGTCCCACAAAAAGTGTGCGTCGCTGTCGCCGGAAATCACGTCAAGTAGCAAGTGATTCTGTACCAGTGTCAGTTCACGTTGCACGAGACAGTCGCTCTTGTCGTCAGCAGGACAATAAACTTTTTGTAGATTTGGACTTTCATGGCAAGGTCATACCGTTCCAGCTCGATACCGGAGCTGCAGTTTCACTAATCAATAACGACACGTACAAACAACTGGGCACACCTCCGTTGCGTGCCGCAAATGTTAAGTTAAATAGTTATTCCGGTCAGAATATCCCTGTGTTAGGACAGTGCAGCCTTCTTGCAACATACAAGGGACAAACACAACTTGTGTCATTTTACGTACTTCGTTCTTGTTCTGCAGTGAACTTGTTTGGTTTAGATTTATTTCAGTTGTTTTACTTGTCTATAGTCAATCAGGTCCTATCAGTGAACCAGACTGTGCCTTCAGCCAGAGTTTCTCGTCTATGTGAAGAATTTGCAGACATTTTTGCACCGGGCCTTGGTTGCGCTAAGAACTATGAAGCACATTTGGAACTGAAAGTAAACGCGCAACCGAAATTTTTCCGAGCGCGCAATGTTCCCCATGCATTGCGTGATGAGGTCGCACGAACCTTACACGATTTGGAATCACAAGGTGTGATTGAAAGTGTGCAGGCTTCTCTCTGGGCTTCACCCTTAGTAATTTTGCCAAAACCTTCCGGAAACATGGAGACTTTGTGTGGACTTCAAGGCAACCGTGAATCCACAACTAGTGATTGCAACTTTTCCTTTACCCTACCCGGAAGATCTTTTTGACAAACTGTGCCCGGGTAAATATTTTTCGAAGTTGGACCTCGCCGATGCGTACTTGCAAATACCAGTGGACGACGAATCCCAGCGCGTTTTAGTGGTTAACACGCATCTTGGTTTGTATAGATTTAAAAGACTGCCATTCGGGTGTGCATCCGCCCCTGCACTGTTTCAGCAATACCTGCAAACTGTTTGTGCCTCGGTCCCTACTGCAGCAAACTATCTGGACGATATTGTGATCTCCGGACAGACAGAAGAAGAACATTTAGCCAATCTCAGGACATTATTTCAGGTCTTGCGACAAAATGGTCTTCGCATGCGGAAGGACAAATGTGTGTTTTTTTTGGTCGTGACTTACCCTATCTGGGACATGTAATCAATGCCCAAGGCTTACATCCCAGTCCAGAACACCTCCATGCCATACAAGACTTGCCATCGCCGCAGAATTTGAAGCAGCTACAGAGTGTGCTGGGAAAAATGAATTACTATAAGAAATATGTGCGCAACGCCTCTTCCATTTCAGCTCCGCTTCATCGCTTACGCCGTAAAGGTGTTCCGTTTGTCTGGACGACGGAATGCGAACGCGCCTTTCGCCAGTTGAAATCGGCGTTGATTTCAAATACTTGCCTTACTCCATTCGATCCCCAGAAACCCCTTTTGTTGATGGTAGATGCATCGGATTTCGGGATCGGTGCTGTGCTTGCGCACAAAGATGGATCGCATGATCGCCGTATTGCCTTTGCGTCCAAATTGCTCTCGTCTGCGCAAAGAAATTATTCACAGATTGAGAAAGAAGCTTTAGCTCTCGTATTTGGTGTTAGTAAGTTTCATGATTTCTTGTACGGTCGTCACTTTACCATCATCACAGACCACAAACCCTTGACGTCGCTTTTTCATCCGAACAAGCCTGTACCTCCACGTACAGCGCAGAAATTCATTCGCTGGACTATTTTCCTCTCGCAGTACCGCTACGATATCTTGTATCGGTCCACTGCTAAGCACGGAAACGCCGATACGTTGTCCCGTTTGCCTGTTGCTGAGGATAGAGCATTCGATTCCTCCGAACTTGCTTGCATGTTCATTGATTCGGAAACGGATGACGTGGTCGAATCGTTTCCGATTGAATTTCGTCGTGTAGCTACAGCCACAGCTGCTGACCCTGTCCTTGCTACCGTTTTGCGTTTTGTTGCTACGCAATGGCCCTTGTCAAAGTCACGGATCGAGGATCCGTTGGTTCGCCGATTTTTTGCTCACAAGGAGAGACTTTTTGTACGACGTGGTGTTTTGCTGTTGCGTTCTGATAATGATCAGTCCAGGGTCGTGGTCCCACGTTCGTTACAGTCCTCTGTCTTACGGCTTCTCCACCAGGGACATTGGGGTATAGTGCGAACGAAACAACTTGCTCGTCAGCACTGTACTCGGTTCGGAATCGATGCTGCGATTACGAATATGTGCTCTTCTTGCATGGCGTGTGCCGAACAACACTCCGCACCACCGCGGAAATTCTTTGCATGGCCACAAGCCACTTCCCCATGGCAACGCTTACACATCGATTTTGCTGGTCCCTTCTGGAATGCTCGATGGTTGGTTGTGGTCGATTCCTTCAGTAATTTTCCTTTTGTTGTACGGATGTCTTCCACGACGTCGTCTGCCACCATCCAAGCGTTATCCGCTATCTTTTGCATTGAAGGTCTTCCGCAGACCATTGTTTCCGACAATGGCCCACAATTCATGTCTGCAGAATTTCAGTCATTCTGCAAGGCCAATGGTATTCAACATCTGACATCCGCGCCGTTTTCGCCTCACTCAAACGGTGCCGCTGAACGATTGGTCCGGACTTTCAAGTCACAGATGTTGAAGTTGAAAGAGTCTCATTCTTGGTAGGACGCGTTATTGCTCTTCTTGTCTTTGTATCGCTCTCAGCCCCGAGATGGTCGCTCGCCGGCTGAGTTGCTCCACGGTCGTCCTCATCGAACCTTGATGTCTTTGCTGCATCCGCCGCATCAGGTTCCTGTGCAGCGGCAGCCACCTGTTTTTGCTCCAGGCGACGTTGTATACTATCGCAACTATCGAGGTTCACGGCGTTGGCTCGCAGGGCGCATTCTTCGCTGCCTCGGCCGCGCTATGTATCTGGTTTTGGGGGCCTCTGGTGAGGTGCGTCGGCATCTCAATCAGCTGCGCCTCTGTCGTCGCACGGGTTCTGCCGCTCCCCGTCTGCTTTCAGCGACGGTGCCGTCATGTCAGCGCCCTGGGGACCCATCTACTGGCTCGCCCCATCCCCAGGTGTTGCCGACGATGCCTTCCATTTTGCCCCATGGCGACACGCCGCCGCCGCCGCCGGTCCTCCCGCCGGCGCCGCCCGCAGTGGACGCGTCGCTGCAGCCGCCGGGCGCCTCCCTGGGTCACGCGCCGCCGATCGCTTCCCGCGACCAGCTGTCCTCCGACATGGAACTCTTTCCCGCTCCGGACCAGATGTCGTCTTCGCTCGTCGGGTACCCCGACGCGATGGCGGTCGACCCTTCGGCCCCTCCTGTCTATTTACGGGCGCATACACCGCATGTTGGCGTGCACCCTGGATTAGGTTTTCAGGCGTTTCCTAGCTCCCCTCGGACCGAATGGCCGGGTGCGGGTGGCACAGCCTCGCCTGTTGTTAGGCTCCCCACCTCGTCGCATTCGTCAACATGGGGTCCTCCCCACGGCTGGCGGAAGCCTTATAACACAACCGTACGCCGATTTGCGGGGGAGGAATGTGGTGTCACCGCCAGACACCACACTTGCTAGGTGGTAGCCTTTAAATCGGCCGCGGTCCATTAGTATACGTCGGACCCGCGTGTCGCCACTGTCAGTGATTGCAGACCGAGCGCCACCACACGGCAGGCCTAGAGAGACTTACTAGCACTCGCCCCAGTTGTACAGCCGACTTTGCTAGCGAAGCTACACTGACCAATACGCTCTCATTTGCCGAGACGATAGTTAGCTTAGCCTTCAGCTACGTCATTTGCTACGACCTAGCAAGGCGCCGTATTCAATTGACATTTATATTGTGAAGCATGTATCATCAAGAGCGATGTTCTACAATTATGGATTAAAGTTAAGTATTACAGCAACTGCGTCCGTTTTTCTAAGTTCTCATTTCTCTGACCTGTTCCAGACCTCACGCCAGTCTGCGTGTAATTAAACGCGTGCATTTCGGCCTCCTCTAGCAACACGGTGTTGGCTCTTCTGCCATCACTACAGTTAGTCGGTGGCTGAGCAAGTTCCACATGTCCAAAGCTGCTCCACAAACAAATCTGTGCGCCAGCGAGTCAACGTTTCCGCATTTGTGCCAGGCGGCTGTTGAACCGAGATGGATTCGGTGCAGTTTGTCGGTCGTAGGATTTTATCATTAACAACTGAGCGAATCCGTGAAGGCAGGAACGGCTGGTGGAATGTTTCGCCACAGTACTGTCCAGATCACCTGTGGTTCCTTTTCTTCAATGGGCTTTTCACGGGCGGTGTTCGTCATGATTATGTGTATTGTCCCGTTCAGGATCGATGAGGTGCTTGGGACGCTGGCACGCACGTAACTAAATTCAAGAAAATATTTCTGGGTGTATTCATATTCGGGAGGATCGTCGCGAGGTGTATCGGTGGCGCTAGGTTCGTTGGTTTCCCATAGTACTCAGAGCCATTTTAATTTCATAACTAACGCTCACTACCGTTACAGTGTGTATTAAAGCAAACCTGATTTACAACCTCATAATATCGTTATTAGCGCCACTCTAATGCGACTGGTATGAAATTTGAATACGTGTCATCTTTTAGATGTAGAAATACGCCTTCTTTCGTTTATGTCGCCCAGCTCCTTCTTGGTATTACGATTTTTTCCGTCAATGTATAATGTTTTATAGTCCTGTGAATCTTCATTTCTTATCCTTTTTAGATGGATGAAAATATTATCTTCTACTAAACCGATCGCGTGAGCATTGCAGTGTTAATTTCGAAGGAAAAGAAACTGTTAAGCATTCAACATCTTCATGGATGCAAACCCTGTCCCCTATCAGCTTCCCCTGAGATCTGAAGGAGTTATATTTCTTATTCCATCATGCCAAGTTCAAACAACTGAATGCAACAACAGATCCTGATGATATTATGATTAGTAAAATACTAAACAGGTTACGTAGCAGGGCTGTGTGACTTCTGGCATAGTCTGCATTGTTGCCAGATTTCCCTCCTTTCCCACTCCCCCTATGAGGTCATCGATCAGGTCATGCATTAATGCCACATTTCTCCCCCTCCCCCGCCCCCATGACATACTCTAAGTGTCCACCGCATAAAATGGCGGGAAATTCAAAACTTGGTGGGAAATTCAAAATAGCCGGGGTTTTTCCCACTCCTCTGATGTCACTGTGGAAGTACGGTGCTTGTCCTAAGTATAAACTGGAAGGAAATTAAAACAAAAGTTCAAGATGTGGGGAGACATTACTCAGTTGGTTGAAAATGGGGGAGGGGGGCTAAGGATAGTGGCATCAGAAAGCAAGATGGCGACATCGTATTTAAATATACTGGGGCAGCAAGTATGGCTGTCAGGTTTTCCCTGGCCCCATGATGTCACAATTCATTTGGTGGCCGTCAGTATATTAGTGCAGCTTGCATGGTTGACAGATTTCTCAGTTCACTGGTGGAGCCAGCATGGTTGCTGGGTCACTTGTGCTAGGTATAGAATCTATTCCTGAGTGTAATGTGGTGGAAAATTGAAAAATCATCGGTTTTTCCCTTGATGTTACTATTCACTTGCATTAAGTTTACAAACAATGCAGTCTGCATGTTTAAACAATTAATGTTAACGTAAAATCAGCAGAGGAGTACTGCATAGGTCCACTGGAGACGGACTTACAAGCAGTATACAGGCACTATACCTTTTCCTCACAACATAGATGAAGCTACTTGAGAGAGAACATTTGATGTGTGGAAGCACATAGTCATTCTCATATCTCATCATTGATACAAGGTAACCCGCACTATGCACTCTATGATGGCTTTCAGAGTTTGTATATAGATGTGAATTTGAAATAGAAACTTATAGTGACACATCTGAGACCACAGATAGGAGCACTTTAAGAAGATGACCAAGTCTATTAGCGAAATATCGTGAGCAAAATGGAATCGTTTGTACAGAAATCTGAAAACCTCCGATCAGTCACTCACATTGCAAAAACGTAAGAAATCACGTTCACATCGTCACAGAAGAAAAGAGTTGTGAAACCACCTATAGGAAGCGCGAAGCAACTAAATACTTTGGAGAGTAGCTTGAAATAATACGATAATTTGACGTGATTGGTGGTACACTATGTTTATGTATTCAGTTGCTGATATACCTTTCAAATCTATAGAGTACTCGAGAATGACACTAGTAGTGGAACTGTACCACTCTGAAAACAATGATATATGACAATTATGTAAACAAACCCATCTGTCACATTCATCTGCCCTCTACTTAACCTTCCTCCCACTCCCAGTAAGATACTATACTTGGGCTGTTATTGTGTGTTTTACTAGGATCTAATTTATGACACTGTGGTTTTATCCTACTTGTTGGTATTTACTTAATATTTGATTTATTACCCAGTTAATTATCCTTATCGCTACTAAGATGGTCTCCTCTATATTTATGTGAACCTTATCTTTATCGCTATAGTTTGTGATTCAATATGGCCAATGGTTGTTTTCCAAGATATCCTTATCGTAATTTGTATAATTTATGACTCAATATAGCTGCCAAAATGAAAATATGATTGACCAAGACGCTAAAAACATGCTACATACACCACCAGCAATGTACTAAGTTTAAACTGGCATGAACTGCAAGATAGTTAGATTCTTAAAAACAATTACTGGCATGTTACAACTTTTTATCATTGTTAGTCACGAATCATAAACTTTTTAAAAATACATAACCGCTGCTAGGAGCCTCTGTTCATACCAGAGAACGTAACCAGAACTCATCTTCATGACCATCATCCATATACACGTGTAGATCATCACAAACACGAGACTCACAGCTGCACGCATGTTATGCTGAAGGATGCGATGGGATGTGAGTGTTTACTTATCTAAACAAATAACGGGCCAGAAGGGCCCCATGTGCCGGCACACCACATGTCATGAGAGGTCTCCGCGGAGGCAACACTTCGTCCCAGGCCGCTGTCGCTCATTTTCCGGCCAGCAAAAGCACATGCTGCCCACCACTGCAAATGGCTGAGCGCAGGAAGGCACCTCACCTCACCTCACGGCTGTGATCTCCTTGTTACAAGCCCCGCTACATAGCTTCAGTCCTAGGGAGGGCACTCCAGGTGGGGAGCTGCCGGCAGTGCACGTGCATAATCATACATAAAGCGCCCACCCCAGATAAGAAGTGCCTCTGAGATGCCGGCCATAGCCATCATCTGGCGTGACTACTGTTGCAGGCAGAGGTTGCCAGTCTTACACTTGAACTCATTGTAATGTTGTAACGGGACATTTTCTGGCCTCTTTATTGTTGGAATATTTCCAGGAGTGAGACATTGTTATCAGCATTCCAGCAATCTCACATACTATCCCTAGCAAGGTTGTCCCGTATTATAACGATACAGCCTTCCACAAGATTCATATAAAATGTCTGATACCATCTTCTTTTTATACGCATTCGGATAGTTATCGGACAATTCAGTGCTTCCCAAGGCCTTGTATATGTGTCTTTATATATATATAATTCCGACCTATTTGATAAAAGAACTTGATTTTCATTGCGAAGGTGTATGGAATGTTGTAGAAGTTCGTGCGTTGTCTTAATTATCGGTGGATTGTTGTCATTGATAAAATTATATACATTACTAAATTAAGTAAGTAAACAAGAATTTGAAGTAATAAGTCCTTACCAATAAATAACTAGAGACTGCAGAGATGTTAGCATGAAAAATCAATGATTCTAGTTAACAAAATGGTAATCTAAAATTCCAGTAATAGGAAACAGCTTTATATTGAGACTCAGCTGAAAAGTTATTACCAAGCGATGTATTTTCATTTGTTATTTATTTTTATGTCTTCCTCTGCAATTAATAGCCTTTCTAATTAACTTTCCAATTGTTTACATCTCAAAAAATGTTCAAATGTGTGTGAAATGTTATGGGACTTAACTGCTATGGTCATCAGTCCATAAGTTTACACACTACTTAACCTAAACTATCCTAAGGACGAACACTCACACCCATGCCCGAGGGGGGACTCGAACCTCCGCCGGGACCAGCCGCACAGACCACAACTGCACCGTCTTAGACCGCTCGGCTAATCCCGCGCGGCATTACAACTCACAATTTTCCAAATTCAGAATTAGAGACCTTATTTGTAACTTTCTGGTATGAAGTCGGATAACGCACAAGATTTGTAATATCATTGAATATTATGAACCAAATCCAAACTGTAATAAATTACGTAACTAAAATAATACGAGGGACATTATTGTAATTAAAGTTCAGAATCATTTTCTTATGGAAAACTAAAAATATTATTAGAAAAGATTGTTATTCAAATATTGTGTTTTATACCTTATTCGGTCTAGCGGTTCTAGGCGCTCAGTTCGGAACCGCGCGACTGCTACGGTCGCAGGTTCGAATCCTGCCTCGGGCATGGATGTGTGTGATGTCCTTAGGTTAGTTAGGTTTAAGTAGTTCTAAGTTCTAGGGGACTGATGACCATAGATGTTAAGTCCCATAGTGCTCAGAGCCATTTGAACCATTTTATACCTTATTCGGCTGTAACATCAGTTTCTTTAGGTTTTTTAAATTTTAATTGTAACATTGAAATTGTACAAATTTAATAATCGACAATTTTGGAAGCAATTGTTAAATATAAAGAAATGCAGCGATGCTGCGACAAGTCAGTTTTGAAGTTACTTTTGGAAGTCAAAGAGATCAGTGAAGTCTGTCCGTGTTTTGCTCACATGACGAGTGTGCAGTTCCGATGTCAATTAATGTGAATAAATTTTGTTAAGCATGAAAATTTCGCTTTCATTCATCAATGGCCCAGGTAGAAGAAACTTAAGTAACATTCAACATGAATCGTTACACTATGTAGCTCCACACACTTTCGTTGCTAACTATAAAAGAATGAAACTCGTGTACAGTAACCACATACGAGGTGCAACGACCACATATTTCTTTGATATATGAGGGACATTCAATAAATAATGCAAAACATTTCATGTTCTCGGCCAATTTAGGTTGAAAAATGCGGAATTGGTCGGGGAATGTCGTGTAATACTCCCGTATCAGCCCCTATACTTTCATGAATTTCCGACAGTTTACGGTACTATTGTAGCCTTCAAAATGGCGTCTGTAACGGAGGTACGTTCCAAGCAGAGAACTGTCACTGAGTTGCTTTCGGAAGTTCAAATGGCTATGAGCACTATGGGACTTATCATCGGAGGTCATCAGTCCCCTAGTACTGAGAACTACTTAAACCTAAGTAACCTAAGGACATCACACACATCCATGCTCGAGACAGGATTCGAACCTGCGACCGTAGCGGTCGCGCGGTTCCAGACGGAAGCGCCTAGAACCGCTCGGCCACTTTCGGAGGAAAACCAGAGAACTGCAGATATACGTAGGCGCTTGCAGAATCTCTACGGAGATCTATCAGGGAACAAAAGCACTATGAGGCGTTGGGCAAGGCGTCTGTCGTCATCATAACATGGTTGTACAAGTCTATCCGATCTCCCATGTGCCAGCCGTCTGCACGCAGCTGTGACTCCTGCAATGATTGACCGTGCAGACACACTCATTCAAGGTGACTGATGGATGCAAACGAACTACTCCTCCTCGATAACAACGCAAGGCCCCACACAAGTTTGTGCACCAGAGAGGAGTTCACGAAACTTAATTGGATTGTTCTTCCTCATCCGTTCCACAACATGGATCTCGCAGCTTCAGATTTCCCCTTGTCTGACCTAATGAAGGATGCACTCCATGGGATGCAGTACCTGGGTGATGGAGAGATTATTGACGCAGCAAGACATTGGCTCAGACGTCTGGTACCGTGCTGCCATAAAGGTCTTACCACCAAGGTGGCCTAAGGCCGTCGCATTGAACGGAGATTATGTTGAAAAACAAGGTTTCTAGCCAACACAGAGGGGAATAATATGATATACGAGGGGCGTTTGAAAACTCCGTGCAAAAATAAAAACTACTTACTTGTTTGGGGTAAACCTTTTTTATTTTTCGACATAGTCTCCTTTTAGGCTTATACACTTCGTCCAACGCTGTTCTAATTTGTTGATACCTTCCGAATAATAGGAATTTTCCAAGTCTGCAAAATAGCTATTAGTTGCTGCAATCAAAAAATGGATACTCTAGAATGCCTTTTCATTACAAGAATCGAAGTAAGCCATCCCTCACTTTATTATTTACGGAGAATTTCCGCCCTGACACTGACTCCTTTCTCATAAAATCAATGATAACTCCCTTTTTTGAGAATAGTGGTGACGCTGACTTTTTTAAACATTGCATTTAGCATTGCTATGTTGTTGTCATACAACATACAAGGACGCAATTGTAATTTGAAATGGGTGTAGTATTCTACTGCAGAACCTTAAGGTGTTTGAATCAATATTTTACTGCCAGCAGAGTAGTTTGTTACAATTGTTTTGCTGTAACATAGCAATGTGTGGACTAAATTTAGAGTAATTTAGAATCCTGGAACCCAGGTGTGTTATACTGAACAGTGGAAGTTCCACAATAACGAAAGTGCAATCGGACGTGCCTCACAGACGCTCAGCCAGATCTCTAATGTTCTCTGCGTACATAAATGATTTACATAATAATGTTTGCAGAACCTTCAGATAGTTCGCTTACGATACTGTTGTCTACGGGAAAATATCGTCGTTGAACGGTGCGTTGTTCAGATACTTAGTGTTAACATTAAGGAGCGATAATAAATGAGAGGAACACACGCAAGGGACAGTTAAATAAAAACGAGTCAAGTGAAGAAAATATGTAAACTGTTTATTATTTTAAAAGTAATCGCCATAACTGTTAATGTATTTATCCTACAGTGATGCAAGACTGTCAGTTCCACCAGGATAAATGTTTGTAGATGGCTACGGAACAATGGTTGTACCAAGGCTTGCACGTCTTCGTCTGAAGCAAATCGACGGCCACGAACGCCTTTCTTCAGGACATTTTGCAAAAGCTGAAACGCGCAGTCAAATCCAAACGCCCAGGAATGTTGGCAGACGGCATCATTCTGTTGCAGGATAATGCCCACTGACATGTTGCCAAAGTTGTTTCGACTACGCCGCAGAAGTTTCGCTGAAAGCCCTTACACATCCTCCATACAGCCCCAGTCCCTCATCTTGCGATTTCCATATTTTTGGAGACCTGAGGAAACACATTCGTGGCACGCTTGGGTACAAACATGGTGTCTTGGGCAACCGCAAACATTTTTCCAGGAAGACACTAACCGTCTTGTCTCACAATGGGATAAAAGTATTAACAGTTATGGCGAATGCTATTGAAATAATAAACAGTTTTCTTACTTTTCCCATCTGCATCTTTCTCATTTGACTGCCCCTTATGTAATCAGTGGTAGGAAACAGGAACAGAAGACTTAGCTTTTTTTGGAAGGATTCTGGAAAAGTGCATTTCATCTATGTATGAAATGACGTATAAGATTCTAGTGAGACCAGTTCTCCACCGTGTGGATTTTTTATTAAGTAGGCATGACAGCAGACGTCGAATGAATCAAGAGACCACTACTGGGATCGTAATAAGTGATCATAGCCCATACGAAAGTGTATCAGAGATGCTAGGGGAATGCCGGCCGATGTGGCCGAGCGGTTCTAGGCGCTGCAGTCCGGAACCGCGCTGCTGCTACGGTCGCAGGTTCGAATTCTGCCTCGGGCATGGATGTGTGTGATGTCCTTAGGTTAGTTAGGTTTAAGTAGTTCTAAGTCTAGGGGACTGATGACCTCAGATGTTAAGTCCCATAGTGCTGAGAGCCATTTGAACCATTTTTTGCTAGAGGAATTCATATGGGGAGCTTTGGAAGAATGGCAATGTAGTTCGTGCAAACTCTGTTAGTTTAATTTAGAAAAACGGTATTCAAGGAAGATTGTCCTGTCCGACAGTTTCGTTGCTACCATAGGACATATCACACAGGCCCATGTGAATAAGACGAGGGAGACTAGGATGCATACAGAGGCAAACAGTCGTTTTCCGTTCGCTGAATGCGTGAAACTAATAAGACAGAAAATCGAGAATACTGATTTGATGTCCCCTCTGCCACACGATGTATAGTGACCTGCGCAGTACGTGTAAGCTCACTAAACGAAATATACTGCCGGAAAAAGTTATTACACCTTTTTAGAAGTTTCCAGCTCACTCAAGATGTATTATTGCAATTGTGCATATGGAGTACATGAAATGATTACATTTACCGACCAATAGCACAAGCGGTTCAGAGGTACCAGGTACCGAACCATGCTGAAACTCCTATATTAGTACGTGGTGTAACCTCCAAGGGTAGCAATGCAGGCGCTGAATGTGGCATCCAGTCGATTGTACAGATGTCAGATACTGTCTTGGGGTACGTTATGCCACGACTGCTCAACCCGTTCACGTAGTTATGTTAGAGTTGTTGTTCGATGAGTCACACGGGTCACATATGCTCGATTGGAGACAATTCCGGAGATCGTGCTGACCAGGGATATTGCTATACGTCTTGGAGAGCACGTTGAGTTTCATGGGCAGTACGTGGGCGAGCATGATCCTGTTAGACCAACACATCACCTTCCTGTTGCAAGAAAGGCGAAATAACGGGTCTAACAACATTCTGCACGTACTGAGCGCTGGTTAGCGTCCCTTCCAGAAACACCAAAGGTGAACCAGAGTCGTGGCTTATCGCACCCCAGACCATACTGCGTGGACTGGAACCAGTGTGTCTTGGACGAATGCGCTCTACGAGATGGCGCTCACCAGGTCTACATTGTATGCGCAAACGACAATCACTTAAGTGCAAGCAGAATCTGCTTTCATCACTGAAGACCAAGGTACATGGAACAGAAAGGTAGGCCATTCAGGCTATTACGCTCCGATTGTCCAGCATGGTGTCACATTACTTGGCAGCAAGCGCTGGCGCAGTAGCGCATTTCCTAGTGGTTGGTTGGTTGGTTCTGAGCACTATGGGACGTAACATCTATGGTCATCAGTCCCCTAGAACTTAGAACTACTTAAACCTAACTAACCGAAGGACATCACACAACACATTTGCTAGTGGAAATCTCACTCAGCAAACCAGTTTTTCACGTCTCTTCTCATTCGATTTTGAGCATATCATTAATGGGGTTCAAGATGATTCGAAAGAATTAGTTTTTGAAATATTCGAAAGGAAATGTTAAGCGGTGAAAGCACTGATGACAACACTTAATATCTAAAACTAGCTGTAGATGATCGTCACTAAAACTTACGGCTTAAGAACGCGAGAACGGTGAATAGTTTACAGTCTTACGTCCTATTTTAGTCCAGACATATTTAGAGAATATTATGATGAAGATGGCGAAACTTATTTGACAATGATTCTTCAATTTCTCCAGGCGTACATCAGCGCACCTGATGATGGCAACGTGGTCGATTGCCGAAATATTGTCTCCTATGCACACTCATACCAGACTGTTCACCCGAGATTTATTTCGTCTTATTTGACAATGTTCACATGGAAAATTTAACTCGAAGTTGCTGAAGACGACGCAGTCCAGAGAAGATTTCTTTTCGTCGCTGCTTCATTGCACCCCATTTGGCTCTTTTATTCAAAAATCTTATGCGAATGGACGTTCTCGTTCTTCCATACAAGTCAACTATTTTCTTTTCGATTCTGCTAGTGCTGCTAATGATTGCATCACACGTTTGCAACATGAAATGTTTTCTCCATGAGAAAAAGCAGAAATACACTCCTGGAAATTGAAATAAGAACACCGTGAATTCATTGTCCC
The DNA here is from genome assembly GCF_023898315.1 of Schistocerca nitens. Classification (NCBI taxonomy): domain Eukaryota; kingdom Metazoa; phylum Arthropoda; class Insecta; order Orthoptera; family Acrididae; genus Schistocerca; species Schistocerca nitens. The sequence continues at coordinate 294,342,225 of NC_064616.1, read as the reverse complement.
AGGAAGGGGAAACTTTATTGACACATTCCTGGGGTCAGATACATCACATGATCACACTGACAGAACCACAGGCACATAGACACAGGCAACAGAGCATGCACAATGTCGGCACTAGTACAGTGTATATCCACCTTTCGCAGCAATGCAGGCTGCTATTCTCCCATGGAGACGATCGTAGAGATGCTGGATGTAGTCCTGTGGAACGGCTTGCCATGCCATTTCCACCTGGCGCCTCAGTTGGACCAGCGTTCGTGCTGGACGTGCAGACCGCGTGAGACGACGCTTCATCCAGTCCCAAACATGCTCAATGGGGGACAGATCCGGCGATCTTGCTGGCCAGGGTAGTTGACTTACACCTTCTAGAGGACGTTGGGTGGCACGGGATACATGCGGACGTGCATTGTCCTGTTGGAACAGCAAGTTCCCTTGCCGGTCTAGCAATGGTAGAACGATGGGTTCGATGACGGTTTGGATGTACCGTGCACTATTCAGTGTCCCCTCGACGATCACCAGTGGTGTACGGCCAGTGTAGGAGATCGCTCCCCACACCATGATGCCGGGTGTTGGCCCTGTGTGCCTCGGTCGTATGCAGTCCTGACTGTGGCGCTCACCTGCACGGCGCCAAACACGCATACGACCATCATTGGCACCAAGGCAGAAGCGACTCTCATCGCTGAAGACGACACGTCTCCATTCGTCCCTCCATTCACGCCTGTCGCCACACCACTGGAGGCGGGCTGCACGATGTTGGGGCGTGAGCGGAAGACGGCCTAACGGTGTGCGGGACCGTAGCCCAGCTTCATGGAGACGGTTGCGAATGGTCCTCGCCGATACCCCAGGAGCAACAGTGTCCCTAATTTGCTGGGAAGTGGCGGTGCGGTCCCCTGCGGCACTGCGTAGGATCCTACGGTCTTGGCGTGCATCCGTGCGTCGCTGCGGTCCGGTCCCAGGTCGACGGGCACGTGCACCTTCCGCCGACCACTGGCGACAACATCGATGTACTGTGGAGACCTCACGCCCCACATGTTGAGCAATTCGGCGGTACGTCCACCCGGCCTCCCGCATGCCCACTATACGCCCTCGCTCAAAGTCCGTCAACTGCACATACGGTTCACGTCCACGCTGTCGCGGCATGCTACCAGTGTTAAAGACTGCGATGGAGCTCCGTATGCCACGGCAAACTGGCTGACACTGACGGCGGCGGTGCACAAATGCTGCGCAGCTAGCGCCATTCGACGGCCAACACCGCGGTTCCTGGTGTGTCCGCTGTGCCGTGCGTGTGATCATTGCTTGTACAGCCCTCTCGCAGTGTCCGGAGCAAGTATGGTGGGTCTGACACACCGGTGTCAATGTGTTCGTTTTTCCATTTCCAGGAGTGTAATTTTAGATCTGACATTGCAACAAACCACTCAGGTGATGGAGAAGTAAGCCTACCTTTCGAAACTACACTAATCCAGTCAAGTTTAGCTGTTAATTCTGCATCGACATGGCATTTTGAGGTTGTAATTCCTAACGAAATGTCGATGTTTCCACATTTGAATGCGATTTATCCTGCCAAGTATTTTAAGGCATCAGGAGTAACGTCTTCACAGGAGTTCACTGAATCGCTAAGATCGCAGTCTAGAAGCAAATCTCCTTCAACTGAAGTATCGTAACGTGACGTGTCAGTTACTTTGTTGCGCAACTCTCTAGAAGTAAATTTCTTCTGCAGAAGTTTGATCTCTGTCCTCCACAGTGGAGAAACCAAGGGGCAAAGATATATTTGTCGCACTGCCAATTAGTATTAGTGGGCTAATTCCATTTTATAACCTCGAAGGGCATCGAATTATTACAAAATGCACCAAGACCACGAATTCCAGAAAAATTTTTTTCGAGACAATCTTGATTCAGTCTGGTAGTCACGGTGTAACTTGCTCCGGCATGTTTCACGTCTGTGAAAAGTCATAAAAAGTGAATTTATTGATGTAACAACTCGTTTTTGAAACTGGCAGGCACCGAATTTGTCCATGAGTGAAACAATGAAACATAGAAAGTGTTGTGTCTAGACCATACAGCCTAGACACAATGAGGTAGCTAGGTGCACGCTAAACTAACGCAGACGGGCTTGAAGTTCTGGAACATGAGACTTATTAATGAATTAGAAGAAAAGTACGTAGATGTTACTTAACTTTTATTCTCTTGTTGGAATACATCTCTCTTGAATATTAGTACGCTATAAGCACTGATACAAATGGCGCCTTGCTAGGTAGTAGCTATGGACTAAGCTGAAGGCTATTCTATCTGTCTCTCGGCAAATGAGAGGAAGGCGTCGTACTTCTGGTCGCAAGCAATGTCGTCCGTACAACTGGGGCGAGGTCATGTCCGTGTCTTGTGACCTGCCATGTGGTGGCGCTAGGTTTGCGATTACACAGTGGCGACACGCGGGTCCGACATGTACTACAGGACCGCGGCCGATTTAAGTTACCACCTAGCAAGTGTGGTGTCTAGCGGTGACACCACAGAAAGGACAGATGTTTTGGGAGGTACACATTATTTCTTAGCTTTCTTCGTGGCTGCAATTTATTCCTCCAGTAAAGCGTTTCTGCTATTCATAATAGCCAATTCCTTAATTTCTTGCTATTTTCTTATGACGATCGTATCAGAACGAATTTTTGTGTTAATTGACTTGTCCAGTTTTGTTTTCTCGGGAGACAAAATATCCACTGTTTCGAGAGCTCTCTTGCGCATTGTTCTGATGTTACTACCACGTTCTCTTTCTGTTACGTCATCTTCTATGTGGGCAAAACCTGCAGCAACAGAGATATTTCTTTGCTAGTAAGGTATTTTTTGGGATGGAACTGTACCTGACTTCAGCAACTTCCTTTAGGTAAACCGAACAACTCGTTTTGCATGTCCCGTTTGTAATCCTGTGGACGGAAATGTTCGGAACATATCCTTGCATTTTTAATATTGACAGCCATTCACGCTAGAGTTCTAAGTCTTTCGGAAACCGATGGTGAAGAACGCCCTCGGTTCTACGCCCAGAGTTATTGCACTTAAACGGCCGGTTCCCACTAGAGCGCGGCGTGCGGCAACGGCAGCGGCAAGCGTTTTCCGCGTTGACGCGGCTGCTCGCGGAATTGGCGTTCCCACCTGGAAGCGGCAGACGCTAGCGGTAGCCAATGACGGACAGCCACTGAGGTACGGGCTGAGACCCACCGAAACGACCGGTGTGTTTGAATAACTATATCTTACACCTACATGAAGGAAAGACGAAGTTGGTGAAGACATACCAATTTTTCATTTTCTGTACAATGTACTCTTTCACATATTTCATTATTCATGTTTTCTCATTTCACCATAAACAGATTTCATGACTACCGTTCATGATTGTTCACTATCTCCTAACACATTGAAACAATGTACGACAAAAGAGATTATTCAGATGGTTAAGCGAGACAAAAATTTAAAATGTGATACGGTAGCATGTACAGGAAAACAGTAAGAACACAAAGGCTTGGGGGAAGGGATGAAAGTGGAAGCCACCTGATAGAATTTCGCACAGAGCATAATGTAATCATCGCCAGCACCTTGCTTAAGAATCATGAAAGAATAATATATTTTTGGAACAAAGTTTTCGAAACCAGATTTTAAATTCTAAGACATTTCCTGGTGCAGACGCAAACCTACAATAAGTTATTGGTTACGAGCTGCGGTTTACAACTAAAGAGACAGTAAACGATAGCAAATTAAGGAAATGGAACTTGAACAAGTCAAGACCCACAGTTTTTCGATAATTTTAAAGTTACCGTAATGCAACGACTGACAGAAACAGAGGAAGGAATCCGCTAGAATACGAATGGATATCTTTGAGAGAAGAAGTGGTGAATGCAGCAGAGTATGTGAACGGGAAGAAGGTACAGTAGAAATCGTTAGATAAAACGTGATATATTAAATTTGACACAAGGGAAAATATAAAAAAGTAGCAAATAAAGTAGGCCATCGGAAACAGAAATGTCTAAATATGACGTTAACAGAAAGTCCAAAATTGCAATGCGATTTTGCTCTTGGAAAACATAGGGGAATGAAAAATGAGAAAGAACAAAGAGAACTTTGCTCAAAGGAGAAGCAACTGTCAAGAACTCATTTGGCAAAGCCAGAACTAAGCAAATGAGAGAAGGCTAGAAAGTGGAAGGAATATGTAGAGAGGAGAGGGGGACGGGTTGTACAAACTAACATAAGCTCAATGTTAGATTCCTGTGAGATGTCTGAACACGCAAGGCAATACTGATCCTACAACTTAGCTAAGTAGACACACTGAAGAACTGCGAAACTGTGTTTATAGCATTTGCATGTTTAGAGAAAGGTTTTGACAATCTTAATTAAAACATTCTTTGAAACTCTGGAGATGTCATCGATAAAACACAGGGCCACAAGATTATCTACAACTTGTACAGAAACCAAACTGCATTTCTAAGACTTCAATGACTTGAAAGGGAAGCAGTAATTGAGAAGGCAGAAGTAGAGAGGATATAAAATGAAGACTGTGAATAACAACAAAAGCATTCTGAAAAAGAAAATTTGTTCACATCGAATATAAATTCTAATGACTGGGTACTATTTTACAAAGGTATTTGTGTGGAGTACGGTATTTGTGTGGAGTGCAGCCTTGTATGTAAGTGAAACGTGGGCGATGAACAGTTCTGTCAAGAAGACAATGGACGCTTTCAAAACGTGGTGATCAATAAGAATGCTGAAGATTAGATATGAGGATCGTGTAACTAAAGAAGAGGTACGGAATTAAATAGAGGAGGAAGAGGAAATTAAGGCACAACTTTGACTACAAGAGGGGTAAGTTGACAGGACATATTATGAGGCGTCAAAGAGTGAGGACAACGGGGTTGGGTAATAGTATTCTGATAATAATCATCTGTTGAAATGCTATTCTACTATTTTATCTATTAATGTAAGCAGTGAATTTACTCTTCCATGCACTCCTCCACAAAACATTTAAACCAAAACTGAAATCAGCTGAACACCAAATCTTTCTACCACTGTCTGACAACTACTGCATTCACTTTCAACTTTCTATAACTATCACTGGCTAGCCACACACACATACAGATATAAGGAGAACAGAAATAAACAAACATTAGTTTTCAGCATATAGTTCTTTAGGTTGGCAACATGTATATAAACAAACCCAACAGGAAGGGACATGAGGTGAACACACTGTAGTTACGACTTCAAATCAGTGTTTTCTGTAAAATGTCTACAGCTAGTGACAGAAAAAAAAGAACATGAAAATGTGCTTATGTTCCATAATCTAAGTTTTAGTTCAACCTACAGCATGTGACCAGGCGAGGGGAAATGCAGATGTCTGCCAATAACTCGATTCACTGTAAGTAATCAGTTATTCACGTAAAAAAGATGTGAACTGTTTTATAATCTGCAAGTATCACATATCAAAACAAAACTGAATCATTCTAGAATCCACCGAAGATGCCTTAAAGTAAAAGGCGAAACGCGTCTTGAACCAATGAAGTACACTGGATAAAGAAAAAAACGTTTGTTACTTCCAAAGGAAATAATCAATAGCAGTAGATACTTAGCAAATTACATCTTATGGCATACCAGTAAATTAGTCTCGGTTTAACTTCTAATTCCACATGCTATTAAATGCCATTTAAAAAAATTCATCTATCCCTTCCGAAAAACTGTAGTTTCTTTCATATCTCGGTAGATAAACAGATTTAGGATATTTATCATGTGACGAAATACATGACTTTTTACAAGTTATCGTTTGTAAAAAAACACTTTTCGATTTCTGAACCGTTTACGAAATTTGCAGTTGATACAACCACATGGTTTACGACGAGCAGGACGAAGTATCGGTCGCGTTTCAAGCGACCCGCGCACGGTCACCGCACAGCCCATCCGCCGACATATCATTCAATATCTCGAGAACGGTGATAGCTATCGTTCTGCTCTCAGCTTTAAAAACAATTTCGATATGTTGACTAAATTTCATACGCAATAATGTATTACCTAAAATGAACTGTACGCAAAGTCCACGCAATGCGTTTTTACCTCTGCACACTCATTAAAATTTCGTGTAAAGGTTTACGTAAATGCGATACAGTAAGTAACCACGACGAATAACGAAAAGAAATTCGGTCCTTCATCGAGAGAAGATATCAGGCTGTAACATTCCCAAGAATCAAATTTTTCTACCGAATCGTTTCCTTGGAATCGGATGATAAGTATTTCATGGCTGCCGCCGCGTCCGCGCCAGCGGTTCGGCGAAAGGTCATGTGGCCCGGGGTTCCATACCTGACGTCACGCTCAGCGCGTTCTGTGATTGGCGGCGCGCACCTGGATTGCGTCACGCGGCAGCGGAAGCGGTTCGACATGGTCAAACCGCGACGCAGAGCCCGCCGCGTCGTGCCGCTGACGCCGTTTCCATGGCAACCACGCCGCTGACGCGCGGTTTTGACGCGCGGCAGCCCTAGTGGGAACCGGCCTTTAGCAACAGTACAGTACAATGTGTTTTTGCTCATTTCATTCAGAAAATACTGTGAACGGCTCTCCAGATTATAAAAATACCACTTCGTACCGGAATACGCTACAGGTAACGAACTGCACTCGAAGGAGCGATAACACACCACTACCAACAACGGCGCGACTCTCGCGGATACGGCACAGTAGCTGCCCAGTGACGTCACGCCTTGCCAGGCAGGGCGAGATGCAAACGCGCAGGAAGCCGGAATACACCCCTCCGGCTGAAGACTACGTCCCGCCATTTCGTCTTCCACGTGATCCTCTGGCGATACCAGTCGAGCTGTGCTCGTCGATGCTGTGGCGTCAGTAGAAGACAGGCTAGCGGTATGCGTGCCTGTAATCGCTCTGCGAACAGCCGGTTCGCAACAGTTCGTATTGACACGTCTGGGCTCAGAAGCCCTCTTATCTGTGCTGTGGTAGCTGTACGATCTACCACTGCTGCCCTTACAATACGACGATCCTGGCGGGCGTCTGTGCTGCATCGTCCAGAACATGGTCTATAGGCGTGAGAATGTTCACGTGACCACTTATACCAGCATCGTTGCACAACTCACACAACACGTTGTAATATTTCTGGCTTAGTCAGCCATCATATTAGGCTCCAAGAAACTGTTCCCAGAGCAGTGGAGATGCAAGAAGTATATAGATGACGAAATGTGGTGTGAGGTACCTGTGACAGATGTTAGATTCGGTACCATTCCCGTGAGAAAGACCGCCTGCATAATGCTACTGCTCTGTGATTGGCTGCTGTGTTCGGGGCAAGGGCGCCAAAACGTTGAAGTATAGTTATTATTATTAGTTAAACTACTCATTGGAATGACTTCACTTTTTAATATAAATATCTCTCTTAACAGCTGACTATCAATCAGTCATTTTAGAATTATTAAAAACAATTTAAATCAAAAACAAAAGACTGACGAAATTGCAGACGAAGCACTTCGGAAGCGTTCGGGTCATGCCTTTTCTGGTATGGCGCGCGAAGTGTTTCGGGCTGTTCGTCACTCTGGATTAGGCAGTCGAGAAGAACAGACAAGTTGTCTGTCGTAGCATGAGTTTCCAATTTTTATTTAAGTTCCTGTTCGTCACTCTGGATTAGGCAGTCGAGATGTGCAGTCATGCTGTCTGTGGCAGGACGTGTTTGCCAGTATTCAGTATTAAAAGATTCACTCCGGTAGTCATGAGGCACAGACACGTGCCACAAATAGTGTAAAGATACATTTTCGTAAACATTGTGTTTCATCATTTACTTTGCTGTATCAGAAGGTGTTGCGTTAAGATCATGTAGTCTTCTCGTGTGGCTATATTAAAATACGCGAGTGGCATCCCAAAGAAGTGATACATTATTTCAGAACAGAAACTCGCTAAAAGTCAGTTTCAGCCTCAAGATACAGAACCTACGACCTGCGTGCTGTATTCTACGTTGGGGACACCAACTTGAAGACAGCAGGTTAGTGAACTATTACAGAATCTTCGTATTCCACACAGTGCAGTGGAAACAACTAGGCGCCTCACGTGTACTGCATGCACGAAACAAAAGTGCTCAGTGACACGTCATCTGCAGTAATGCAGATGAGGTAAATGAGGATGATCGTTATTAACACCAACAATCAATTCATTCTTCCTTTCTTGCCGTAACGTCCAGTTTGTGTGGCAGTTCTCCGAAAGGACCATCCCGCTTTTCGGAATGCCACAATTTTGCTTGCTTGCTTCACATGTTTCCAACAAACTGAGCCTTCTGGTTGTGAGCATTCCCTATTGAAGGTTAGACACAGATGACGCTCTGGTAACTATGTCACCACGCTATCGGCTGGCAGACCACGTTGAAAAAATTAGCAGTACATTACTATCCCGCAGGTGGCATATGCAGTCATCGAGACAAAATTTACGTCGTTTTTCCAGGTGTACTAATTTTTTTCCGGCAGTGTATTTGTGACCCACTGCTGACATAAGCTACCCCACTGGTGAGCATGTTGCAGACAATTATATGAAATCTGTGCGGGGAAGTTACTTGGCTTGTCAACCAAGAGTTGCAATACAAATCTAGAAGTTCGATATTTTTTGGCGCTTCCCATAAGTTTAATTTCTCACGATAGTCGATGCGTGTGAAAAATGCCAACTACACAAAGAATTTAATTCCAAATTAATCTATCTGACTCCTTGTAAATGGATGAATGAGCGGCTTCTTGGACCAGACGGAGGCAAGTGTATAGCATCTCCAGTGGGAGCTCGGCTTGTATTAGCCGGCTGCAATATTATTGCACTTCAGAGTGAGGGCGCTTCGGTCGGCTTATCGTGAATCAATGCTCAATCAGCGCTGTAGAGGGGAGGAAGGACGGTAAAATTAAGTTACGCAATGAAAATTGCAATAACCTTAGTGATTAAAGTTATGAAGTGGAAAGGTTCATCACACAAGGGGTACACGCCAAATTGTTCACCTGCTGTGTGTTTTTAACTGGAATTCGTTCCGATTTCATCCGACTTGACAGTTTCCGTATCACTGTCATCGTCATGTTCATCTTCACTTTACAGACCAACACTTATTATTATACTCTCTATTGCTTCCTCCATTAACCCATCTCTGCGCCAATATTCACTTTCAATTCCTTCCACATGTACGTAAGTTTTTATTCAGTCATGCCGGATACTCTTAAAAACTCTTCGGTTATTTGTTTTAGAGTAGTTAAATTAATAGACGAAACTTTAACTGCAAATTTTTTGTTTCGCCGTATTCCAGATTAGTCCTATAGGTTTCAAATCACTGTAGTATAGTGGCAGCCTAAAAACAGTATCACCATTTTGTTTTAAAATGTCATCTGCTTTAAAAATAGGCTTTGGAGTATAACATCGCACGATTTGTAAAAGCTCATGTCTTATTAAGTTCGGTTCAAAATTCATTTTACACAGAATGAGCCATTCAGTCATGCCTTTTTTTGCGAATTTCAGTAATGAGGACTTTATTTGTCTGAACAGTATGATACGGTGTTTTATCAAGAACCTTCATATCATCGCGACAATCTTGGGATTTAGATTTCGAATCGTAAATGAACTCCGCTCCCTCTACGAAACCCGTTGCTCCTACAGCGTGGACAACAATTGCTTTTTGGCCTGTACTGCTGTTGGTCATTACACCCGGAATTGCTTCATGCTGTCTGCACTTTTTCGTGGTATAATGCAGACGCAGCACATTTAGTCCATGAATACCACTGTTATATTTGGCGCCTATTCATTATTTATGATTCCTTTAAGTATTCGACACCCCTTGCAACGAATGTTCTGTTAGCATATTTCCTTGTTTTCATATTTTTTTTTTTCAAACGAAATCCTGTCGCTTTCGAAGTTTTCCGAAATGTTTATCTTTGCACTTGAGCATTTATCTCAGTTTTTGAAAATATAAGCAGCATTCTCAACGATGGGGATTCCATTTTCTGCTCATAATACGCCAAACATGATTGCGATTTACCGCACCGTCGGCAGCGAAGGATTTTCAGATTAGATTAGATTAGATTAGATTAATACTAGTTCCATGGATCATGAATACGATATTTCATAATGATGTGGAACGAGTCAAATTTTCCAATACATGACATAATTAAGTTAATTTAACAACATACCTAAGTTAATATAACAACTTTTTTAATTTTTTTGTGTTTTTTATTTACTTCATGCAATTTTGTCATATGATGACATGTTGGAGACCGTGGCTGTTTTTGAAGACAAATGTTGATGGTGTTAAGACAGCAACCAGCCACAAATTTACTTTGAGTTCCTTTATTCAAAGGAAACCGTTACCGGTTTCGAATCGTTCCGATTCATCATCAGACGGTTTACACGCTTTCTTTCTACATTTGGTGTGTTTTTATAGATTAATTGTCCTAAAATATAAATAAAACATAATTACAAACACGCTACACACAGATGGTTGCGTTGCAGATTTTCGTTGTATGTGACTTACGTGAAACGTCGGTTTCGAGTGTTTGTTTCCATAACGTTCATCCAATCGATGTAAATGCATTCGCATTGCATCCTCGTTGTTGCACACGTAATAGTTCTCACTATACACTTTAGATCTGTCCGCTGAGATCATTCCAACCACGCACCACATGTTTTGGTACATACAAAGAGCTTACAAACATATAGGTGTCACAGATGCTATAATGTATCGTAACATGTGACGATGATGTCCTATGTTTGGAAAGAATCATATATTCTTTTACAAAACTGTAATGTCTTTTACATTAGTACAGAGATTTTTTTTTTTTTTTTTGCTAATTTAATTATAAAGGTTTTTATATATATTTAGAACTGTATTGGTAAAATAGTACATTATTTTATTACATTTGGCAGCATGAGAATTATAGTAACATATAAATTTTCCACTTGATCTGCAGATAGGTGTATTAATATTATTTGCTATGGAGGCTGGAAAGTAATTTTTGAAAATTTTTCAGGAAAGGGGTGTTAGCCAACTCTGTTTGTTCATTAAGGATATAGTCTGGGGTGCTGTTTTTGTGTGTGTGAATTTCTAATTCTTCTAATATATTCATAGTGGCCCCTTTTTCTGTTAGATGTAAAATCTTTAAATTGTCCTCAATGTTTGCTACTGAATGGTTTTCTTCAGCAATATGGGCTGCAAATGCTGATTTGTTCAAGTTACCAAGTCTTAGAGCGTCCATATGTTCTTTATATCTAATTTCAAAACTTCTGCCTGTCTGTCCAATGTAGAATTTTGGGCATGTATCACATTTGAGTTTGTATATTCCTGATTTACGGTAGGGACTCTTGGAGGTGTTTACATCATGGATCACTTTTTGTTGTAATTTATTATTTGTGGAAAAGCTGATTTTGATATTTATAAAAAGAAGAAAAATATCAAAATCAGCTTTTCCACAAATAATAAATTACAACAAAAAGTGATCCATGATGTAAACACCTCCAAGAGTCCCTACCGTAAATCAGGAATATACAAACTCAAATGTGATACATGCCCAAAATTCTACATTGGACAGACAGGCAGAAGTTTTGAAATTAGATATAAAGAACATATGGACGCTCTAAGACTTGGTAACTTGAACAAATCAGCATTTGCAGCCCATATTGCTGAAGAAAACCATTCAGTAGCAAACATTGAGGACAATTTAAAGATTTTACATCTAACAGAAAAAGGGGCCACTATGAATATATTAGAAGAATTAGAAATTCACACACACAAAAACAGCACCCCAGACTATATCCTTAATGAACAAACAGAGTTGGCTAACACCCCTTTCCTGAAAAATTTTCAAAAATTACTTTCCAGCCTCCATAGCAAATAATATTAATACACCTATCTGCAGATCAAGTGGAAAATTTATATGTTACTATAATTCTCATGCTGCCAAATGTAATAAAATAATGTACTATTTTACCAATACAGTTCTAAATATATATAAAAACCTTTATAATTAAATTAGCAAAAAAAAAAAAATCTCTGTACTAATGTAAAAGACATTACAGTTTTGTAAAAGAATATATGATTCTTTCCAAACATAGGACATCATCGTCACATGTTACGATACATTATAGCATCTGTGACACCTATATGTTTGTAAGCTCTTTGTATGTACCAAAACATGTGGTGCGTGGTTGGAATGATCTCAGCGGACAGATCTAAAGTGTATAGTGAGAACTATTACGTGTGCAACAACGAGGATGCAATGCGAATGCATTTACATCGATTGGATGAACGTTATGGAAACAAACACTCGAAACCGACGTTTCACGTAAGTCACATACAACGAAAATCTGCAACGCAACCATCTGTGTGTAGCGTGTTTGTAATTATGTTTTATCTATATTTTAGGACAATTAATCTATAAAAACACACCAAATGTAGAAAGAAAGCGTGTAAACCGTCTGATGATGAATCGCAACGATTCGAAACCGGTAACGGTTTCCTTTGAATAAAGGAACTCAAAGTAAATTTGTGGCTGGTTGCTGTCTTAACACCATCAACATTTGTTTTATTTACTTATTTTTATTTTTTAAATATTTTTTGTTTTTTTTTCTTAATTTATATCTAAAAATTCCTCTATGGAGTAGAAGGAGTTGTCATTCAGAAATTCTTTCAATTTCTTCTTAAATACTTGTTGGTTATCTGTCAGACTTTTGATGCTATTTGGTAAGTGACCAAAGACTTTAGTGCCATTATAATTCACCCCTTTCTGCGCCAAAGTTAGATTTAATCTTGAATAGTGAAGATCATCCTTTCTCCTAGTATTGTAATTATGCACACTGCTTTACTTTTGAATTGGGTTTGGTTGTTAATAACAAATTTCAGAAGAGAGTATATATACTGAGAAGCTACTGTGAATATCCCTAGATCCTTAAATAAATGTCTGCAGGATGATCTTGGGTGGACTCCAGCTATTATTTTGATTACACGCTTTTGTGCAATAAATACTTTATTCCTCAGTGATGAATTACCCCAAAATATGATGCCATATGAAAGCAATGAGTGAAAATAGGTGTAGTAAGCTAATTTACTAAGATGTTTATCACCAAAATTTTCAATGACCCTTATTGCATAAGTAGCTGAACTCAAAACGTTTCCCCAGATCATCAATGTGTTTCTTCCAATTTAATCTCTCATCAATGGACACACCTAAAAATTTGGAATATTCTACCTTAGCTATATGCTTCTGATTAAGGTCTATATTTATTAATGGCATCATACCATTCACTGTACAGAACTGTATGTACTGTGTCTTATCAAAATTCAGTGAGAGTCCATTTACAAGGAACCACTTAGTAATTTTCTGAAAGACAGTATTGACAATTTCATCAGTTAATTCTTGTTTGTCAGGTGTGATTACTATACTTGTATCATCAGCAAAGAGAACTAACTTTGCCTCTTCATGAATATAAAAATGGCAAGTCTTTAATATATATTAAGAACTACAAAGGACCCAAGACTGACCCTTGTGGAACCCTATTCTTGATAGTTCCCCAGTTTGAGGAATGTGCTGATCTTTGCATGTTATGAGAACTACATATTTCAACTTTCTGACCTCTTCCAGTTAGGTACGAATTAAACCATTTGTGCACTATCCCACTCATGCCACAATACTTGAGCTTGTCTAGCAGAATTTCATGATTTACACAATCAAAAGCCTTTGAGAGATCACAAAAAATCCCAATGGGTGGTGTTCGGTTATTCAGATCATTCAAAATTTCATTGGTGAAAGCATATATGGCATTTTCTGCTGAAAAACCTTTCTGGAAACCAAACTGACATTTTGTTAGTACTTCATTTTTACAGATATGTGAAGCTACTCTTGAATACATTACTTTCTCAAAAATTTTGGATAAAGCTGTTAGAAGGGAGATTGGACGGTAATTCAGAAGTATCTACTCGCTTGTAGCTCAGGTAGATAAGTTGAAGGAAGGAATCAGCTGTGGCAGTTTTTTAAGAAACCGCAAGCGCATAAAATAAATTAGGGAAATCATAGAAAATCTAATTCCCGCTTCCTGAACAGAAATTTCAACACCACTACACTCGAAATCGTGTTCAGTGCCTTAACCATCCCGCAACCACTATCGGTATACCGATTGGACTGATTCACAGAAGTTACCAGTGGAAGAGTGCCGTTGTCTTTTGTGTTAATATTTCTCGGTCACCAAGAGCACAACGGATTTGGTTTTGTTACGAAGGGCTTCAGTGAATTGAAAACAGGAAGCTACATGTACTTTATACTCCGCAAACCACCTCATGGTTGTGTGGTACTTTGGGTATTACTGTTACGCTGTCCTATTCCTGTTGTAATTGCAAATGGTCCACTGGAAGAACGATTGTTGGTAACAACTTGTATGAGCTACAATCTCTCTAATTTTACCTTCATGGCCTTTTCGCAAGATACACATTTTTAAATGAACCTGTGGTGGATCGTGCTGCTCTTGTTCGGATGTTCTCTATTTCTTCTGTCCATTTCTTCTCATACACGTCTCACACCGACGAACGATATTCAGGTATGGGTTGAACGAGTGTATCGTAAACAGTCTCCTTCATGGTTAGATTACACTTCCTGTTGATTCTTCCAATGAATCACAGTCTCATATCTGCCTTTTCTGCGATTTATTTTCTATGGTCGTTCTATTTTAAATAGCTCCGTACGCATTCTTCCAAATATTTAATGGATATTAATGCTTGCAGTGCTTTTTCGGTAGTCGATTGATCATACCACTACGGGTTTATACGCCTATTTATGCGTAGTACGTTACATTTACTTTGAGGGTCAACTGTCAGTCCCTGTACCAAAAGTCGATCCTCTGAAAGTCTTCCTGCAGTTCGCTACAGTTTTCTAGTGTTGCAACTCTCTGTATACAACAGCATCGTCCACGAACAGCCTCGTGGAGCTTTCGATGTTAACCACTAGTTCATTTATAGAGGATGTTTCAAATTCTTTGCGTGAGATGTTTAGCAGTGATAGATTACGTCACGAGGAACAACTTTTTTTAGAGACAAAATGTTAGCTGACGCTTCCCGGCGAAACTAGGTGTCTTTTTATCAAATTCACCGGCCTTGGGACGACGAGATTTCACCGAATCAGCAGGGCCTATTAATCAGGCGTGGTGCATCTGCATAGTCTACTATCAACTCCCAGTCAATTGATAGAGTAATTTCCGGCAACAAAACCTTAATAACGAATGCCTCTAAGCAGATAACCGTATTTTAGAAGTGAATCATGAACTCGGCCTACCCATTTTCACTCAGAGCAGATAAGTGGATTATAGGCAACACACACAGCACACGCACACTGTCGAGTGACTATGCCCTGCTACCTCTCAGGGGCTTAACCTATATTAAAAGACGCCTATCGTCACCGGGGAGCAGCAACAAACAGTTTGTCTCGAACAAACGTTGTTCCCAATGATGCCATCTATCAGTCACAGACGTTTGATGCAAAGACTTTGAAACACCCTTTACATACTGTGAACAGTAAGAATCCTATAGCACAGTTCTGAGGTACGACCAAAGCTTATTTTACGTCTAAAGATTTCTCTCCGTCAAGAATGATGTGCTTTGTTCTATTTGATGATGACTTTTCAATCCAATCACACAGCTAGTCTGATATTCCATACACTCGTCTTTTGTTAATTAAACGACAGTGAGGAACCGTGTTGAAAGGCTTCCGGAAGTCAGAGAACATGGCGTCAACCTGGGCGCTGGTATCTACTGCCTTTTGGGCGATCGTTGTTTGCGGAATCCATGTTGGTTTCTACAGAAGAGATTTCCGGCCTCCAGAAATCTCACTAACGTATTAAAGTGTTCTAAAGTTCCAGACAACAGCCTAGTGTTAATGATATAGGCCCTTCTGAACAAAACAAAGTGGTGTCGCATTCATAATTTGGGAACACAAAATCAAAGAGAGTTGGTCCCCATTGCCAGTCGGGCTGTCAACAGTCGGCTGCTGCTGTCCAGCGTGACAGCTGCTGTTTGTTGTGATAGGATGCGCACACAGAGGTTTTTACGGCTCGGCTCGTACGCCTGTGTAAACTTTCCGGGTACTTGGCGCCGCCGCAAGTGCTGCTCTGTTGACACGTGGAAAGGAGTTAATGCACTCGAGAGAACGCCAATTTCCATAAAAAACGCGGCCAGCTGGTAACTGGTTACCGTTGTACCGCCGGCTGCAGGAGTGCACAGCCCTTCCTTATACGTTAGGTCTTAGACCGCTCTCATATTTTGTCACTGTCTCATTTAATATTACAATAGTTGTTATCAAACAATGTTTCCGCCGCCGGCCGGTGTGGCCGAGCGGTTCTAGGCGCTACAATCTAGAACCGCGCGACCGCTACGGTCGCAGGTTCGAATCCTGCCTCGGGCATGGATGTGTGTGATGTCCTTAGGTTAGTTAGGTTTAAGTAGTTCTAAGTTATAGGGGACTGATGTCCTCAGAAGTTAAGTCCCTTAGTGCTCAGAGCCATTTGAACCATTTTGAACAATGTTTCCTCATTTACAGGGTGAGTTATTTGAGTCGAGATGTAAAAACATCTCGAGAACTATGCATCCCACAGGGAAACAGCACAGATTAAATTCCCTTGAGGACGAGACCCCTACCCGGGTCCTATTAGATGGCCATGTTGTCGCCGAAATAGAAAGTAACTCAGTTTTAAAAAGTGGGATCTAAGTTTGCAACCGACAATAATACGTGCTCTAAGGGAAAAAAAATACTTTTATTTGGACCAGACGGATTTAATTTTATTTAAAGTATCCTCAGTAGTCACTGTAGCAATCGTGGTATTTCTTACAAGTCAGTTTACCGACATTACAAACAGTACTCATGTTTAAAATTACTTTTTTATCGTTCACGTTTTTGGCACCTACGTTATTTTCGTGCGTTCTTCTATACAGCCACAAGAACAAAACAGAAGGTGAATGCCTTCCGCAGCAATCAAAACAAACTAAGTACGTAAAGTACTCGAGGTGAATGTAGATATATAGAAATATGCATAGGAGAAATTATAGTGTGCCAGTGCAGTGCCAAAAAATCGAGAGCACTGCCGCACAGTGGAAAGAATGCTCGAAGACGTGGACCTCTGTCTAAACAGCATATAATCTAATCAACGCAAGTAACGCACTGTAAGAAACTGAGTTACTGAACTAACAAATCTTGTACAGTACATTACCTTCAATATTTCTAACACATTTAGACAGAGAACCAAAATATTCGTACCTGTGTGTTTTTTTTTTTTTTTTCCTTTATTGAATTTCAATTCCCCCCGAAGGGGGCGGGCTGGCAGCAGCTTAGTATGCCGCTCTTCAGCCTACAGACTTTGTTAGAAAGATGAAGAGAATAAATAATAAAAACAGGCGATAAAATCGGAGACTTAAAGAGTAACATGGCGAAAAGAAATCGTAGAACTTAAAACAAAGAACAGAGGGATGATGACGCTAAGAAAATACATACAAAGCAAAAGACATAAAATTCACACCCAGCGACAGCATGGTTTCTGTTCGCAACACGAGAAAGACGAACAACACTGAACAGTCACTGGAACACTGCACTAAAAAGTTGTCAAATGTGACAGACCACAGCCGAGAGCAGGTGGGGGGAAACTGGAAAGATGATGGGGAAAAAAAAGAAGGGGGGGAGCCGGGAAAGGAGCTGATGGAGGATGAGGACCCATAAGAGGGGTGGGGGGCGCTGGGCAGAAGCGACAGGGAGTGGGGTAGGCAGAGGAGGGGAATACAAAAGGACTCGGGAGGGGGGGAGGACAAGGGAGGTAGGGAGAGGTTGAGTGGGGAGAAAACAGGACAGAAGGGGGGAAGAGGGAGCCTAGGGAAAGGACAGAGGAAAGGAGGGAGAGTGAGGATCAGAGTTGATAGGAGGGATAAATGGAGGGAGAGAGGGCATCATCCGGGAGGGGGAGTTGATGGAAGCCACCTTGGGAAAGGAGATGTAGGGTGTAGAGATGGAGGGTAGGGGGGACACAACGGTGAAGACGTGGCAGGGGGCGGGGATCGGAGAGGAGAGGAGAAACCAGGGGGTGAGGGGGTTCAAGACGGCGAGAGGTGTAGAGGATGCGGATATGTTCGAGGAATAGGAGCAGACAGGGGAAAGGAATGAGATCATAGAGGATCCGCATGGGGGACGGGAGGCATATACGGAAGGCGAGGTGGAGTGCATGATGCTCAAGGATCTGCAGGGACTTATAGAATTTGGGGGGGGGGGGCAGATATCCAGGCAGGACTGGCATAACAGAGGATGGGACAGATTAAGGATTTGTAGGTGTGGAGGATGGTAATTCGTACCTGTGATTTTATGCTGGCTTATATTCTGTGTCTGTTACTTACTGACATGCAAGGATCCTACACAATTTCAAAGAGGAGGTATCAGTTTATACTACACGGTTAAGCAGACGAATCATTGTATTCTGTCATATTCATTACCTTACCCACCATTTTAGTTAAACATTGTATTTGCAAATTTACAATTCCATAAACTTATGACTTGTTTCCTGAATTTTCTGCGTAATGTTCGTGTTGTGTACATAGTTCCTCATAGTCAGCGCATACACAACTTTCCCACTAGAGCGCACCTCGCTAAGCACAACAGCGCAGGCGCAGCGCTCATCTGTCTCCGCACTAAGAGATGGCGCTGCCTTAGAGACGGACCAAGTTCTGCTTCCGCCGATCCGCGTATTAATATAAAACGCAGCCAATGAGATTGCTGCTAACGTAGAACCTTTTCTCGTCACGGATCACACTCACGCAGTGACACCTGAACGCGTGAGGTATTATAACGAGTGTACAGACCTCCGATTAGTCAGTCTGCATTTGTCTGCACCAGTCTGTACCAGTCTACATTAGTCTGTACCAGTCTATAATCAAGTTTCAGTCTGCGCCTAATAAGATTACCATATTCCTATACATAACTATGAAGATAAATGTATAGAGACTTTGTCAAGTATCAGAGATATGTGAGAATAAGATTAACGTACCAAGACCAAAGGAACTTCAGATTGTCAGTTGTAAACAGCATCCAGAATCAAGTTACGTAATGTCTATGCTTTTTATTATTTTAATAAATGTGTGTGAAAATTAATCAAGTTCTGTTTAAAGTTGGTCACCGTCAATCTGCTGCTCTAAGCATGCAAATGGCATTTCTATCGTCTGACCTAACGGCAGAAGATAAACACGCCACAATAAGACCACGAGACATATTGCTGACACTCGCCTACTTCGTTAGAGCGACGAGTCAAATAATCTGATGGTGTGTGTACCGAAGGTCTTACAGTACGCACACCACAGTTCGATGGTTTTGAAATGTTAAAACAATAGAATAACAAAAATACTTGAGAGGTGGCATGAGCCCCCTCTCATATTTCTATCTTCCGATTCTCCTCTCTAATTGCATGCGGTGGAAAGTTGCTATTCCTTCACACGCGGACTTCCCACGCAGCGTCTCTCGTCACCCGGGTGGTCCGGTGACAGGCGGGCTCTGTTGAACTGGAGAGGGTTAAGCCGACGGGTGCGGGGAAGTCGAGTGAATGCTTTGCAGACGCCGACATTGTCAAAAGACACGCCTGGAGGGGTTTGAAGTAGCGGCTGGGCTAGAGCTTCCGTTCCTTCGCAGAATCTTAGCGAAAACACTTTCTGGCGGGCTACCAGCTACCTTGCTCTTAAGTGAGCCAATTACAATCTAAAAATGGCGTAGGGGCAATGAGAGGTGGCATGAGCCCCCTCTCATATTTCTATCTTACGATTCTCCTCTCTAATTGCATGCGGTGGAAAGTTGCTATTCCTTCACATGCGGACTTCCCACGCAGCGTCTCTCGTCACCCGGGTGGTCCGGTGACAGGCGGGCTCTGTTGAACTGGAGAGGGTTAAGCCGACGGGTGCGAGGAAGTCGAGTGAATGCTTTGCAGACGCCGACATTGTCAAAAGACACGCCCGGAGGGGTTTGAAGTAGCGGCTGGGCTAGAGGTTCCGTTACTTCGCAGAATCTTAGCGAAAACACTTTCTGGCGGGCTACCATCGAGGCGTGGGAATGACTTGTGTACCCAGGCAGTTGTGGCGGGAAAATTCCCGCGCTTTCTGCAAAATAGTAACTGTGATTGGCTTGCTCAGGGCATAGCTCCGTGACGTAGCAAAATCAGCACAGAAATTGGCGCCAAGAATCTCCATTGGTGGAATGGTAGTGCTCCGGCAATGGAGTGGAATTTCCGCCGGTTTTCGAGTTGCTGATTGGAGCGTTTAACCACGGCCACTGTCGTGGGGGCGGGAATGTTGTGTGTTCGGCCTGTACGGGTGCTCTAGGTAGTCGGCTCTTCCCTTTCGGTCGAGGACGTCGAAGCAACCAGCCTTCGCCTCCGGTACGCCAGATCGTGTTTCGGGCAGTTAAGAAGACAGTTTGGTAATGTATGTCCGCAGCACCGGCAGATAGGGATTTTCCTAGGTGATAATCAGAGCTCAGCAGAGCGCGCCTGTTCGTCTTTTTCTAACTTTGTTCTGTCTTGAGTAGCAGCAATTACTGTTGGGTTAGCTGTGTGTCTCTCTTGAGATTTGAGTGGCAAGGAATTGGCTCCACATACCACTTCGTCTTAAACCTCACGATCTAGTTTAGGGACAACTTCACCTTTACAATGTTTGTATGTGTATCCAATTTGAGCCAATTTGATGTATTATAAATTAGAATTCATGTGTTTTTGTTTATTATTTTGTGTTTAGTCTTAATAAATCATATTGTTATTTTGGACAGAACTTTCATTCTGTTAATCGGTAGAGCAACCCATCATTTCTCACTACGTTTATGAAACCTTCCTTTATTTAACTTATTTATCAAATTAAATTATTGCAGGTGCCAAACTCTTTTCTACTCCACTTGCAGGGTTGATTACAGCCAGTTCGCGTATAATTTTTAGTCCTTGTGCAACAGCAAAAGTCGGAGTTAGAATAGGGGGGGCTTAGAGCATCATTTACATATGTAGATTCTAGAATTTAGTGTTAAATACACTGCTGGCCCCGGCACCTCGCATACTTGTTGGATGCCTGTGTTGACAAATTTTTAAAAACATCTTCTATTCTACATTAAGATCGAGATTTGAATCAAATCAACGTCTGCATCTATTATTTTTATATTTACGTCTAATAGCAATGAACACCATACACATCCAAATAAATCGTGAAGGAAATTAGATGACACCTCCAGGAATGCTAAACATTTTGCCTCGCAGCTATGTCTACCATTCAATGCCGTACTACGTAAATTTAATACAGAAATTAGTATTCTTTCGATTTCTTTTAGCTTTTGACCGCATTTTTTAGCATTCCCTTTACTATTAGGCGCCATTTTGTAGCCTTCACTTACATGTTCATAACATACCTTCACGGACTTATTCCTAAATATAAATTACATATTAGTACCAGTCTTCGTGTAAATAACGTAACATTTATACTTCTGGCCATGTTTTCGAGAATTCGTTCAGTGTGCGCCGTCGTCCTGAACGCGAGATTAAAAATGCCTACAAGTGAAGAGTATTGTTCTATATTTACCTTCAGTTTTGTCATAAAGCATCATCGCACAACAGACCAGCATTAATATATTTTTTGTTGTATTTGATGTATAGCCCGTCAAAACTCAAGCATGAAAACAGGAAAAGGTGTACTGAACAGCGAATAAAAAAGAAATAGAGGCAGTTAACGGTCCAAGCTCAACAAGTGCAATATTGAGTGGAACTGAACAGCTGCGGTGTCGTGGTTAAGTGGGTGGTCACGGTGATGGAGGATGGAGCGGACGCTGTATGTTCAATACTCCTTCGTGCGCTATATATGTTTTTTCTCAATGTTATGAACTGTCCGCTCACTGAAATGTTTGTTCTCTTTCTGTAGTCTTGGCAGTTGTCATACTATACATTGGCTGTAGACTATGAGTCATGTGGTTACCATCGCAAGTAAACGTGATGAATAGTGAGAGCAGGCGAGATACCACACAGACGCCTCATAGAAATGAAAATAACAAATAAAACTGTGTGAACTATGTTAAAACAGAGGAATTCAAGAGTCAAACCTTCCAAACCGGAACGCAACTGCAAAAACGTTAAAACATATGTATTGACAGAGCGCAGAGAATCGGTGTGATTGTGATCAAACGTTTGCGGTTCCCATTCGAAAGCCACTTCCTTTCGGCTGCTAATACAGTAGTTGTGCCGGCCGGAGTGGCCGAGCGGTTCTAGGCGCTACAGGCTGGAACCGAGCGACCGCTGCGGTCGCAGGTTCAAATCCTGCCTCGGGCATGGATGTGTGTGATGTCCTTAGGTTAGTTAGGTTTAATTAGTTCTAAGTTCTAGGGGACTGATGACCTCCGAAGTTAAGTCCCATAGTGCTTAGAGCCATTTGAACCATTTGAATACAGTAGTTGTGCAGAATCAACCGCCATTATAGGTCCCTTCCTTAACCACAACGCCCTTTCCGCTTCTGGCTGCTCTATATTGCAGTTCTTCTCCTTGGGCCGTTCACTGCTTCTATTTTGCTTTTTTTTTACCTTCTTCCTGTTTTCATGCTTGACCTCTGTTGGGCTTTTGACTGGCAGTCGACTGGGCCCTCTTACCACTTAATCTTGGGAGGGGGGGGGGAGGAGGGTGCTGGGGGGAGTTTCCCTTGTAAGTGACATCAGTAGTTCAGTAGTTTATTTACTTAACCTGACAAAATTAAGGAAAAAAATGGCTCTGAGCACTACGGGACTTAACTTCTGAGGTCATCAGTCCCCTAGAACTTAGAACTACTTAAACCTAACTAACCTAAGGACATCACACACATCCATGCCCGAGGCAGGATTCGAACCTGCAACCGTAGCGGTCGCGCGCTTCCAGACTATAGTGCCTAGAACCGCTCGGCCAACGTGGCCGGAAAATTAAGGCCATCAGACTTCCTTTTACATGTAACCGGGCATTCTACATATTTCGACATGTATTCGGTACGATAAGCATGTTACAAGTTTCATCTGATATACGAGGGCGTGCTGAAAAGTAAAGTTTCTGAGATTTTTTAAATTCTGTTCTCAATGTCTGTTGGGTATTACATGTCATGCGTATTACTCGGCCGACTTTCCCGCTTCGCTGACGCATTATACAACCCTCTGAGGGCTCCGAATTGTGGCGTGTAACATGGACATGTCTAGCGTAACTATGTCGTTAAGTGAGAAATAGCGTGGCGTAATCGATTTCTAATCGCAGAAAACGTGTCTCTGAATGCGATCCATAGAAGAATGAAATGTGTGTACGGTGATGATATGCACGTTAGGTTGTTCGTATTCGTAACGAAGGAAGAAATGGTGCTATCGTCCCCCCGCGGAGTGGCCGCGCGGTTAGAGGCGCCATGTACTGGTTATGCGACTCCTCCAGCCAGAGGTGCGAGTGCTCCCTCGGGCATGGGTGTGTGTGTTGTTATTAGCATAAGTTAGTTTAAGTAGTGTGTAGGTCTAGGGACCTCAGCAGTTTGGTCCCTTAGGAATTCACACACATTTCAACATCTTTTGGTGCTAACCTCAACGTGGGTGACAGAGTTCGGACCCGCCGACCGCGTACGGCAACCGACGGCACTCATCGGAATGTGGTTGATGGAGTTGCAAACGTACGGGGGTTTATCGTAATATCATCGATATATTGAAATATTTATTGGTAGTCTTAGTCGACGTTGAGTTGCTATCTGACTTAAGTTGGCTCTGTTTAAACGCGCGGTTATGCCCCCAGTATCATTTGCATCGAAATTATCATTACACTCTAATTATTAAACAAAAATATGGTGATTGCTAGCTACGAAATCAATAATGCGGTGATTAGCATATGATACCAAATTAAGATTTATTCAGAACAGGATGAGCAATATTTCTAGCATAACATGACAATACAATACTCTCTTTAACCTAACTAGCCTATCATTGGCGCAATGTATCCTCTTTTCCTAGTTACTTAAGTCAACACTGAACCCGCAAGTGACTCTATTGCAGTTCTGCCTGAACGGATACAGACTCAGAGAGCGCCAGTCAAAGAGCTAGCGGAATACGAACTCATTTAGAATTACAGTGCCCTACTTTGGCTGATGATTGCTAATATCATCGTAATTCTCCGTGATGATTACGACGGTCGGCCCAGCCAACGTCGTGATGCCGTCTTTCCCGTGAGCGAGCTTGGCTTTAATCTCCAACGTCGACGTGGTTTACGCCCGTAAATTCCTGTACGTAAGTGTTCAATTGCGGAGTCCGTCACTAGTCAATACTCAAGCTACTTGCACATATGCCAAGAGTAGTTGGTCGACTCAAGTGCGCGGCAGCAAAGGTACACTTCAGATTGCATATGAACACCACAAGTTAGTACAAATCTGTTTCTCTCCTCAGAGGAACAGATAATGCTACGTATGTGGAGTCGTATGCTCTAAACTATTCAGACATGGAGAGTAACCACTGGACTCAATGCCGGTAACTTCTCCAACCTACTTCTCTCCACGCTCTCCAAGCAGGGCAGCCAGACACCGCGACTGCTCTCCTCCACCGCCGACCCCAGAGTCCTCCAGAGTTTATGCAAACCTGGCCGTTCTTCTCCGCATGGATCCGTGCACTTTGGTAGACAATCATGACACAGACTTCCATGTATTCGTGCGCGTTTGTACCCAATCACGACACAGAATTCTCCTGTGGTTACTGTTGCCGCCAAACTTTTGACACATATTCCTACGCGCTCTGCGCCAAACCCGTCACAGTCTTCCGCAAATTTTCCACTGTGGCGCGAAATCGTCTTTCTCTCTTTCGCATATATCTCCTTCTCGCTTCTTGTTGTGATGGCTCAGCCTCTCCGAACGTCTTTGGTGGTCTGAAGTGCCAGCCGACAAAGGGGTCCGGCCGCAGCCATCCCGTTAGTTTGACATGACATAAACACCTTCCTTAGGCGTTCCAGCCGTTTTCCAACCTCTGAGCCCATCTCGATAGTCTGACATGACACACACACAACTTCCTTTTCTGTGTCCATTCTCTCCTAACGGTGGGTTAATTATCAATTATTATTCGGTGTATTAGTACTGATTTAGCATGATGTAAGGTGCAAAATCTGCTACCTTACAAAGTCATCAGAGAAAATCATGAGACAATACAGACACAGCTCTCAGGTAAGTGTGACATATCGTGAGAGCGTGTACAGGCCATCATTGCAGAACTGCGGTACAGAAAACTGTGTGCACAGTGGATGCCTCGAATGCTCACTCATGTCATGAAACGGAGGGAATTGTACATCTGTCAACAATTTGTTTAGCCTTTTGAGCGTGAGGGTGATGGATTCCTTAACAACTTTGCGACAGGTGATGAGCCCGAAGACGAGAGAGCATCAATCGAGTCCCGTCACAAAGGATCATCGACGCCAAGAAAGTTCAAGACCATGCCATCAACAGGCAGAGCGGCGCCCACAGTGTTCTGGAATACTGATGTTGTGGTACATTTACAATTCATGCCCAAAGGCACTACCATAAGCTCTAGATGGTACTCCGAGATCCACAGAAAAGTGAAAGCGCGAATTCGATGGGTTCAAATGGCTCTGAGCACTATGGGACTTAACATCTGAGGTCATCAGTCCCCTAGAACTTAGAACTTCCTAAACCGAACTAACCTACGGACATCACACACACCCATGCCCGAGGCAGAATTCGAACCTGCGAACGTAGCGGTCGCGCGGTTCCGGACTGAAGCGCCTAGAACCGCTCGGCCACACCGGCCGGCTCGAAGGGTTCGTCCACGCATTATGCACTATCTCTTTCAGCATGACAATACCAGACCACACACGAGCGTTGCGACATCTGCAGCAATCTGAAACCTTGGGTTCACTGTCATCGATCACGCTCCATATGATCCCGACTTGGCCCCATCTGAATTTCAACTCTTTCCAAAACTGAAAGAACACCTACGAGGACTTCATTTTGATAGTGTTGAAGTGATGCAAGCAGATGTGAGGTTATGGCTCCGTCAGAATATTCAAACATTCTACAGTGATGGTATCAACAAACTGGTATCTATTTTGAGAAACAAATATATAGTCATGAAGAATAAAGATGTTAATAATGTTTATTTTATTTAAAAATCATTAAGAGTTTTCACGTAAAAAGATTCGAGAGTATCACTTTTCAGCAGTAATTAATATTGTGCAGAAAGAAAAAAATAATAAACACAGATTAAATTCGTTCATGAGATGTACAACAATAGAGACAGGTTAGGTGAAGGTAGATTTAAAATAGGAGGGCTAGCAGTAACGGACATTGGAGAAGGGGCGAAAGAGGAACGTGATAAAATACGATTTATGAAGGTAGGGAGACAGAAAGTGACGTGACTGACTGAGAAATGGAAAGAGAAAGAAGAGTAAATGGGAGAAGATGGGACCATTTCCTTTACTGTTTGACTCAAGTAAAACAAGCCAAATACGATATTTTTTGAGGACGCGTAATGGGGGTGACAGGAGCACGTGCTTCACCTTCTTCTTAAAAGCATCAGGGCGCTGAACTGTGTGCAGAGTAGCTACTTCTAGAGGCGGCTGATGGCAACAGGTAAGGAGTTTGTAAATGTTTTTGTTTCATGGACGAGCGGATGAGATGACGGGTACTTAATCAGTGATACGAGGTACTAGGGTGTATGTGCATTCAGGAGCCGCTGAAGCAAACATAGCGTATGGTAGTCACGTAATTTGTCGGGCCGCAACCAGTCTGACTGGTTTGCGAAACACTGACATCGTCCAATGGACATATGTGGCACATATAACGCACATAAGCAATCAAGGTGAGTTCCATCTGTCTAGTGTTCTCACTGCTCGTGTCGTCTTAGATTACATCGCAATAATGGAGGTTCGGCAGAACGAACGATTGCGCAAGTTTACTTTTTCAAGCGGAAGCTTTCTTGCGTTTGGCAACAGTTGAGATGCCCATCCAAAGTTACACCCAAGTTCTTCGCTGTTTCTCTGAGATTGTATTCGAATACTGTCGACAAGAGTAGAAGACAACTGTTCGCTAATTCAGAACTGATTAATTTCTGATAAGATACTAAAATTACTTGGTACTTTTGCGCATTTAATTTAAATCTAAGGTTTTGTGCCTGTGTTACCAGTGAAGACAGATCATTATTCATCCTGACGATCACAGGACTCGCTGTGGCCGAGCGGTTCTAGGCGCTTCAGTCCGGAACCGCGCTGCTGCTACGGTCGCAGGTTCGAATCCTGCCTCGGGTATGGATGTGTGTGATGTCCTTAGGTTAGTTAGGTTTAACTAGTTCTAAGTTCTAGGGGACTAATGACCTCAGAAGTTGAGTCCCATAGTGCTCAGAGCCATTTTTTTGTTAAATCCCATACTGCTCAGAGCCATTTGAACCATTTGAACCACAACAGTACTGAAGTCTTCAGATCTGACACTTAACTAAAGTTGAAGATCTTCGGCATAGAAATAGTATTTCAGGAGGGCAAAACCGATGAGAGATCATTGGTGTACAAGGAAAACAGCAGTGGCCTTAGAACTGACCCCTATGGTGGTTCTGAGAGAGGATGCTACCATGACAATTTTCATTTCCACAGGCAACAGTTGCTCCCTGTTTTTCAAGTAACTTCCAGACCACTTCCGTACACTATCTGCTTAATTTAACAGTCGAATTTTTGTGAGTATTATGCCAAAATTGGCAGTATGAAATGTTTTGCTGAAGTCTAGTAGACAGTTAAATGGAGAATAAATTGAAATTATTTTAATTTATTTTAAAATCACAAGAATCGTCACGAATGCTGTTAGCTGAAGTCTTTCTGGCGATCTTATTGTCTTGTGCCTGGTTTTACCGCTCTGTGGAGAAGTTTCCCACCAGGAAAAGCGTACAGGCAAATGGAAAGTCTCGTAGAAGAACTGAAAAGCGAGTAAATAATGAATGTCAGTTAATAACCCTCATATATCAAATAACTTCCGGGAATTCAGCCAGGTAACACTATGTTTGCTTCAGCGGCTCCTGAATGCACATACACCCTAGTACCTCGTATCACTGATTAAGTACCCGTCATCTCATCCGCTCGTCCATGAAACAAAAACATTTACAAACTCCTTACCTGTTGCCATCAGCCGCCCCTAGAAGTAGCTACTCTGCACACAGTTCAGCGCCCTGATGCTTTTAAGAAGAAGGTGAAGCACGTGCTCCTGTCACCCCCATTACGCGTCCTCAAAAAATATCGTATATGGCTTGTTTTACTTGAGTCAAACAGTAAAGGAAATGGTCCCATCTTCTCCCATTTACTCTTCTTTCTCTTTCCATTTCTCAGTCAGTCACGTCACTTTCTGTCTCCCTACCTTCATAAATCGTATTTTATCACGTTCCTCTTTCGCCCCTTCTCCAATGTCCGTTACTGCTAGCCCTCCTATTTTAAATCTACCTTCACCTAACCTGTCTCTATTGTTGTACATCTCATGAACGAATTTAATCTGTGTTTATTATTTTTTTCTTTCTGCACAATATTAATTACTGCTGAAAAGTGATACTCTCGAATCTTTTTACGTGAAAACTCTTAATGATTTTTAAATAAAATAAACATTATTAACATCTTTATTCTTCATGACTATATATTTGTTTCTCAAAATAGATACCAGTTTGTTGATACCATCACTGTAGAATGTTTGAATATTCTGACGGAGCCATAACCTCACATCTGCTTGCATCACTTCAACACTATCAAAATGAAGTCCTCGTAGGTGTTCTTTCAGTTTTGGAAAGAGTTGAAATTCAGATGGGGCCAAGTCGGGATCATATGGAGCGTGATCGATGACAGTGAACCCAAGGTTTCAGATTGCTGCAGATGTCGCAACGCTCGTGTGTGGTCTGGTATTGTCATGCTGAAAGAGATAGTGCATAATGCGTGGACGAACCCTTCGAGCCGGCCGGTGTGGCCGAGCGGTTCTAGGCGCTTCAGTCCGGAACCGCGCGACCGCTACGTTCGCAGGTTCGAATTCTGCCTCGGGCATGGGTGTGTGTGATGTCCGTAGGTTAGTTCGGTTTAGGAAGTTCTAAGTTCTAGGGGACTGATGACCTCAGATGTTAAGTCCCATAGTGCTCAGAGCCATTTGAACCCATCGAATTCGCGCTTTCACTTTTCTGTGGATCTCGGAGTACCATCTAGAGCTTATGGTAGTGCCTTTGGGCATGAATTGTAAATGTACCACAACATCAGTATTCCAGAACACTGTGGGCACCGCTCTGCCTGTTGATGGCATGGTCTTGAACTTTCTTGGCGTCGATGATCCTTTGTGACGGGACTCGATTGATGCTCTCTCGTCTTCGGGCTCATCACCTGTCACAAAGTTGTTAAGGAATCCATCACCCTCACGCTCAAAAGGCTAAACAAATTGTTGACAGATGTACAATTCCCTCCGTTTCATGACATGTGTGAGCATTCGAGGCATCCACTGTGCACACAGTTTTCTGTACCGCAGTTCTGCAATGATGACCTGTACACGCTCTCGCGATATGTCACACTTACCTGAGAGCTGTGTCTGTATTGTCTCATGATTTTCTCTGATGACTTTGTAAGGTAGCAGATTTTGCACCTTACATCATGCTAAATCAGTACTAATACACCGAATAATAATTGATAATTAACCCACCGTTAGGAGAGAATGGACACAGAAAAGGAAGTTGTGTGTGTCATGTCAGACTATCGAGATGGGCTCAGAGGCTGGAACACGGCTGGAACCCCCAAGGAAGGTGTTTATGTCATGTCAAACTAACGGGATGGCTGCGGCCGGACCCCTTTGTCGGCTGGCACTTCAGACCACCAAAGACGTTCGGAGAGGCTGAGCCATCACAACAAGAAGCGAGAAGGAGATATATGCGAAAGAGAGAAAGACGATTTCGCGCCACAGTGGAAAATTTGCGGAAGACTGTGACGGGTTTGGCGCAGAGCGCGTAGGAATATGTGTCAAAAGTTTGGCGGCAACAGTAACCACAGGAGAATTCTGTGTCGTGATTGGGTACAAACGCGCACGAATACATGGAAGTCTGTGTCATGATTGTCTACCAAAGCGCACGGATCCATGCGGAGAAGAACGGCCAGGTTTGCATAAACTCTGGAGGACTCTTGGGGTCGGCGGTGGAGGAGAGCAGTCGCGGTGTCTGGCTGCCCTGCTTGGAGAGCGTGGAGAGAAGTAGGTTGGAGAAGTTACCGGCATTGAGTCCAGTGGTTACTCTCCATGTCTGAATAGTTTAGAGCATACGACTCCACATACGTAGCATTATCTGTTCCTCTGAGGAGAGAAAGAGATTTGTACTAACTTGTGGTGTTCATATGCAATCTGAAGTGTACCTTTGCTGCCGCGCACTTGAGTCGACCAACTACTCTTGGCATATGTGCAAGTAGCTTGAGTATTGACTAGTGACGGTAGCAATAAAACGTATTGGAGGAGCGAGAATTTCTTAAAATTGCTTTACTGCTAGTCTATCTTCCTCCATCAAGAATAGAGCTTTCTGGACTGAAAAACAAGAATTTTCTACCTTAATGTCACCGCTTATGTGTCAATCATTCGGGATGTTTATCAAAATAACAAAATACTGTTATTAGTGAGTAAATTTAGTAGGATAATTCTGCACCACACCAGGAAATAAAAGGCTACATAGCTACCAAGCGTATTCTGCAATGTTTCGAATTCTCCACTAGACTCGCCACAGCCAGAAAACGTTCATTAGCCGAAGTGTTTCTTAAGCTACCTAGCAACGGGAATGCTCGCACTTCTAAAACGCGTTGGCATTAATACTGGGATCTGAATTACCATGTGTATAGGCAAATGGATTTTATTTGCATTCCTGTAAACGTGATTTGGATCGAAAGCGTAGCTACGAGTAATATGTTGATGTATCGACTGCAACTAGAACATTTCCAATAAACAGTAGGGGGAATTATTTATGCGACCCTCATCTTCAGTAACTGTCGTAGCTATTTTCGTTGTTAGGATTTCGTCACCTAAATCGGTAAAAATGGAACCCTACTAGTCTCACTTTCTTGACCGTCTATCTGTCTACCAAGCCCTTCAAACCCATTTTGCTAATTCGTAACGATCTGGGGCACTTTGTCTTACTAAAACAGTTACGTTATCTCGATAAGTTGAAATTCATTTTTATTAGTACAGTTCATACTAATTAGCGTTTCTTCTTTCATTTATATCTTATATTTACGTGTTGTGTTTAACACACTAATCAGCATTAATATAGTCATACACATGGTTGAAAACAGTCTGAGAAAATTTGGATAGTTTGTCAATTTCGCGCCTGTGCACAGTATGTTGGTAGCACTTCGTCGCCTTGCCTGT
The DNA here is from genome assembly GCF_023898315.1 of Schistocerca nitens. NCBI lineage: Eukaryota > Metazoa > Arthropoda > Insecta > Orthoptera > Acrididae > Schistocerca > Schistocerca nitens. The sequence continues at coordinate 294,310,859 of NC_064616.1, read as the reverse complement.
TATGCTGTGTAGCAGACTTTAAAGCTGTGCGGATCAGCATAACGAAAAGGCGAAGGGTCTCGCTCGTTTTGTCCACGACTGTACAAGTGTGGTCTGCTGAACCGCTCTCATACTGTAACGTAATTCACATACGTTGCCACATTAAAACCTGTTTTCTTGTCGCTTGTTACATTTGCCGTCATCTAGTCGACATGCCGCCCATCAGTAATGAAGAAAAAATAGATATTGTTTTAATTTATGGCGAATGTCACAGAAATGCAACTGCAGCTGTGACACTGTATGCTGAGCGCTACCCAGATCGCCGGTGTCCATCACGTCGAACCACTGGCAACATATGTAAGACACTTACGGAAACAGGAAGCTGGGCTCCCACAAAACGTCGACTTACAACGCCAGCCACTGACAATGGAAACGAAATTGCTGTTCTGGTTGCTGTAGTGCACAATTCTCAGGTGGGTTCAAAATGGTTCAAATGGCTCTGAGCACTATGGGACTTAACATCTATGGTCATCAGTCCCCTAGAACTTAGAACTACTTAAACCTAACTAACCTAAGGGCAGCACACAACACCCAACCATCACGAGGCAGAGAAAATCCCTGACCCCGCCGGGAATCGAACCCGGGAACCCGGGCGTGGGAAGCGAGAACGCTACCGCACGACCACGAGATGCGGGCTCTCAGGTGGGTGTACGGGGAATTGCACGAGATGTAGGAATAAGCCACGGTAGTGTGTGCAGAATCTTGCTTCGGCATCGGTTTCATCAGTTCCATATCTCACTGCACCAAGAATTGTACGGGAATAATTGAATCCCGTATTGCATTCTGTCGTTTATTACTTCAGCAGATGCGAGGTAAAAAAAATTGTTCAAATGGCTCTGAGCACTATAGGACTTAACATCTATGGTCATCAGTCCCCTAGAACTTAGAACTACTTAAACCTAACTAACCTAAGGACATCACACAACACCCAGTCATCACGAGGCAGAGAAAATCCCTGACCCCGCCGGGAATCGAACACGGGAACCCGGGCGCGGGAAGCGAGAACGCTACCGCACGAGCACGAGCTGCGGACATGCGAGGTATCCATTGTTCCTAAGCAATACGTTGTTTACGGACGAGGCTTCATTTACAAATAATGGTAATGTGAATATGCGGAACATGCACTACTGTGCCGTGCAAAATCCCCACTGGATTCGCCAAGTTGCCCATCAGCTACAGTGGAGTGTCAATGTTTGGTGCGGTATCACTGCTAACTGTATTGCAGGCCCCTATTTTTACCGTGGAACATTGAATGGACAGCGATATGCATCATTTCTTCAACACATACTAGCGCTCCTCACGGAGGATCTAGGATTGGAAACTCGCCTATCAGTGTGGTTTCAACATGATGGATGTCCCGCACACGGTGTAAAAGTTGCCAGAGACGTTGTAAATGCGACATTTCTAAAGAGGTGCGTGGGGCGGGGAGGTTCTGTGCGATGGTCAGCGCGACAGAATGTCAATTCTAAGGGCCCGCGTTCGATTCCTGGCTGGGTTGGAGATTTTCTCCGCTCAGGGACTGGGTGTTGTCCTAATCATCATCATTTCATCCCAATCGACGCGCAACTCGCCGAAGTGGCGTCAAATCGAAACACTTGCACCCAGCGAACGGTCTACCCGACGGGAGGCCCTAGTCATACGATATTTATTTATTTATTGGTCAAGATGTGGGTGTATTTTCTATGCTGGATGCAATGCACAACAATACAGTTTCTGTGGGCGACAGGGCACTAGTAAATGTGTTTAGCAAAGTGAATTCAATTGTGTTATCTCTGATTGTAGCTGTAGTTGTCATTTCGATAGAATAAACATACATTTACAATTTGAAAAACGTAACTTTGCATTGGACGTGTTACTTGTTTATTTTTGTGGATTTTGCGTACCTTCCCATTGTGTGAGCCCCTGACACAGGCAGTGTGAGGTGCAAACTTTAGTCTCAGGACGTGCATTAGCTGTGCGCTTCATTTATTTCAAGCATCAACTTCGCTTTGCAATTTCTCGGAATGTAATTGACATATTGCAATGCATCCTACGCCATTATTTTGTGATTTTTCATGCTGTTGATTGCATGCGAAATAATAGGGGGTGTTCAATTAAAAATACAAAAGTTTGTGTTGAAAATAGTATTTGTTTACGTTTTAAAATTTCGCATAGTATTTGGTTTCCTAAGCCCCTGCCGTACGTTCATCCTGGTGAAAACTGTTTTTGAATATATATTGTTGTTCCAGAGATATCTGAGGTGGCAGAGTTAGGTGAGACACCCTGTATATTCGCCCATTAGCACATGAGATGTGCGGGCCCCGGCCTGCAACAGCCGCTCGACCGAGTGTCCATTCATAACGTCCCTCCCTCTCGCCGCGGCGCGTCCCGTTAGTCACCCTTGGAGAGGTGGTGTCCTGGCCATTGTCCCTCAGGTACAAATAACTCGAGAGAGAGCAGCACTCTCCAGTGACTCAGGCGAGTGTGGCGATCGAACACACAGTTTTTAATCTGACAGCTTCTTTGTGTTTCTTCCATTCTTCTTGTTCCCTGTTGGGCTTTGTACATATTGCATATTACCTGCCTTTCCCTGCAGCTTATGTTACGGGACAGTTTTTCCCAAACTGCCCAAAACATTATTAATAATTATTCAGATGAGGTTACCCAATCCATTTATATTACCCATACTGTTTGAAAGTATGCACATGATCCAAACTGATAGAAATGATTGCAGATATAAATAGTAAGCTTTTCTATAATTCTGTACGGAGACAGGTCCTATAGTGCTTTTCTGTAAACCTGGGATGGCCAGCCAGCTATGGGAGCGGACAAAGGCTCCAAGAGAGAACAAGCCTGGCAGAGAGCCAGGAGTCAGCCAGATACAGCCGGAAACATAGCACTGTTTTTTCAGCAGATGCAAAAACACCAGGGAGTTGCCGAGTGGGTGGCAGGGCAAGAGAAAGTGTCCAGCAGGTTGTGAACTTTCAGAAAAAAAAGAGTTTTTAAGAATGCCCTTAGAAAACATAAAATCTGCTATGGCAGGAGAGAAACACGACATACTCAGCTTGGGGAACAGCTGTTGTGGACATTAGTAGCCGACCGAGACAGACGCAGCAACAGGGAAGTAACCGCTCTTGTAACATTTACGAGTTCCTAACCTGGAGCGAAATTTATTATATCATCTGTGTGCTTTAATAGTTTAGTTTCTTGACTTTCTGCATACAAATTTAATATCTAATACCCACAGTTCTCTCGTTTTCGTTTGCGTCAGAAAGTAAACCGATTTTGTGACATATTCCAAGTTCCTAATCAAGGGCGAATTATTTAGTTTCACCTGAGTGCTTCGGTAGTTAGGTTTTTGAATATTTGCGTATTATTAGACACAGTTCCTGCTTTTTCGTCAGGGTTTACAGTAGAGTTGCGCAGCACGTGCCGATAGTCCGTTTGTCAGCATAGTTTAGTTTTCCACGGCCTTTAATATGAACAGGGACTGCGATTGTTGTGTGTGGATGCTTGCCGAGTTGGTGACACTTAGCTCGCAACTTCAGGCTGTGATGGCTTCAGTTACACAGCTTGAGGCTGCAGTGGATGGACACCACTGTTGTGGGCCGGCGGTGGGATCTAACGGACGTCCAGCACGTCCGAGTCCTCCGATCGGTACTCACCAGTGGCCAACCCAGTTAGTTACTCCTCACACTGAGGTTGAACCCTCACCTGTGGTCGAGTGGGAGGTCGCCCCGGTGAGAAGCAGGCGGCGAAAGACTTCCCAGGCGGCCGCACGTAAGGCCTCCCCAGTTTGTCTGACAAACATGTTCCAAGTGCTGTCTGTGGCTGACACTGTCGCTGAGCCAATTGCTGTCGCCTGTCCTGTTTCAGAGGAAACCACTCAGCCTGCAAGATCCGGGAAATCACAGAGGGTGGAATTATTGGTAGTTGGGAGCTCCAGCGTTAGGCGTATTTTGGGACCACTTAGGAACTTGGCTGACAAGAAGGGAAAGGAAACCAATGGGCACTCCATGTGCATACCGGGTGGAGTCATTCCAGATGTGGAAAGGGTCCTCCCAGATGCCATGAAGAGCACAGGGTGCAGCCAACTGCAGGTGGTTGCTCGCGTCGGTACCAATGATGTGTGTCGCTCTGGGTCAGAAGAGATTCTCTCTGGTTTCGAGCAGCTAACAGAAGTGGTAAAGGCTGCCAGTCTTGCTTGCAAGAAGAAAGCAGAGCTGACCATTTGCAGCATAGTCGACAGGACCGATTGCCGATCTTCGGTACAGATCTGAGTGGAGGGTCTGAATCAGAGGCCATACGGTTCTGCGAATGTGTAGGCTGCAGATTTCTCGACTTGCGCCAAAGGGTGGTTGGGTTTCGAGTTCTGCTGAATAGGTCAGGTGTCCACTATACGCAGGAGGCGGCTACACGTGTAGGAGGGCCTGTGTGGAGTGGACTGGGCGGTTTTTTAGGCTAGAGTTAGAGGGTCTCTGGAAAACACAAGAAGGGCTTCAGTCACATAGGGTACAGGCCGAACACAGGAAGAAAGTAGATACATGAACCATTGGTATAACAGTTGTAGATTGTCGTAGCTGTGTTGGGGAAGTGCCAGAGCTCCAATCGCTAATAGAAAGCACTGATGCTCAAATCGTTATAGGCACTGAAAGCTGGCTAAAGCCGGATATAAGCTCAGCCGAAATTTTTGCGAAGAACCTAACGGTGTTCTGAAAGGATAGGCTAAACACGGTTGGCAGTGGGGTGTTTGTTGCTGTCAGAAGTAGTGTAACTTGTCGCGAAATTGAAGTAGATACTTCCTGTGAGTTAGTATGGGCAGGGGTCATTGTTGGCAACCGGAATAAAAACATAATTGGATCCTTTTACCGACCTCCCAATTCAGATGATACAGTTGCTGAAAGGTTCAAAGAAAACTTGAGTTTAATTTCAAACACGTACCCGACTCATACGATAATAGTTGGTGGTGACTTTAATTTACCCTCGATATGTCGGCGAAAATACACGTTTAATCCCGTAGTTACGCATAAAATAGCATCCTAAATTGTGCTAAACGCATTCTGTGAAAATTATTTTGAGCAGTTAGTTCATGTGCCCACGCGAATAGTAAACGGTTGTGAAAACACACTTGACCTCTTAGCAACAAATAATCCTGAGGTAATAACGAGCATCAAAACCGATACAGAGATTAGTGAACACAGGGTTGTCGTAGCGAGATTGAATATTGTAATCCCCAAATCCTCCAAAAATAAGTGAAAAATACGCCTATTCAAAAAAGCAGATAAAAATTCACTTGACGCTTTCCTGAGAGACAATCTCCACTCATTCCAAATTAATAATATAAGTGTAGACCAGATGTGGCTTGAATTCAAAGAAATAGTATCGTCAGCAATTGAGAGATTTATACCAAGTAAACTAACAAACGACGGATCTGATCCTCCTTGGTACACAAAACGGGTTAGAACACTGTTGCAGAAACAACGCAACAAACGTGCCAAATTTAAACAGACGCAAAATTACCAAGATTGGCGATCTTTTACAGAAGCTCGAAATTTAGCGCGGACTTCAATGCGAGATGCTTATCACAGTTTCCACAACGAAACTTTGTCTCGAAACCCGGCAGAAAATCCAAAGAAATTCTGGTCGTATGTGAAGTATGTTAGCGGCAAGAAACAATCAATACCTCTCCGCGCGATAGCAATGGAGATACTATCAAAGACAGTGCTGCCAAAGCAGAGTTACTAAACACAGCCTTCCGAAATGCCTTCACAAAAGAAGACGAAATAGATATTCCAGAATTCGAATCGAGAACAGCTGTCAACATGAGTAACGTAGAAGTAAATATCCTCGGAGTACTGAAGCAACTGAAATCACTTAATAAAAGCAAGTCTTCCAGTCCACACTGTATACTAATTAGGTTCCTTTCGGAGTATGCTGATGCATTAGCTCAATACTTAACAATCATTTACAACCGTTCGCTCGTCGAAAGATCCGTGTCCAAAAATGGAAAGTTGCACAGGTCACACCAATATTCAAAAAAGGTAGTGTCCGCAGTCGTGGTCGTGTGGTAGCGATCTCGCTTCCCGCGCCCGGGTTCCCGGGTTCGATTCCCGGCGGGGTCAGGGATTTTCTCTGCCTCGTGATGACTGGGTGTTGTGTGATGTCCTTAGGTTAGTTAGGTTTAAGTAGTTCTAAGTTCTAGGGGACTGATGACCATAGATGTTAAGTCCCATAGTGCTCAGAGCCATTTGAACCATTTTTGAAAAAAGGTAGTAGTAGTAATCCACTAAATTACAGGCCCACATCGTTAATGTCGATATGCAGCAGGATTTTGGAACATATATTGTGTTCAGACATTATGAATTACCTCGAAGAAAACTGTCTATTGACACACAGTCAACATAGGTTTAGAAAACATCGTTCCTGTGAAACACAACTAGCTCTTTATTCACATGAAGTGTTGACTGCTGCTGACAAGGGATTTCAGATCGATTCCGCATTCCTGGATTTCCGGAAGGCTTTTGACACTGTATCACACAAGCGGCTTTTAGTGAAATTGTGTGCTTATAGAATATCATCGCAGTTTTGTGACTGGATTTGTGATTTCCTGTCAGAGAGGTCACAATTCGTAGTAATTGGCGAAAAAACATCGAGTAAAACAGAAGTGATTTCTTGCGTTCCCCAAGGTAGTGTTATAGGCCCTTTGCTGTTCCTTATCTATATAAACGATTTGGGAGACAATCTGAGCAGTCGTTTTCGGTTGTTTGCGGATGATGCTGTCGTTTATCGACTAGTAAAGTTATCAGAAGATCAAAACAAATTCCAAAACGATTTAGAAAAGATATCTGAATGGTGCAAAAATTGGCAGTTGACGCTAAATAACGAAAAGTGTGAGGTCATCCACATGACTGCTGAAAGGAATTCGTTAAACTTCGGTTACACGATAAATCAGTCTAATCTAAAAGCCGTAAATTCAACAAAATACCAGGTATTACAATTACGAAAAAATAAAATTGGAAGGAACACACAGAAAATGTTGTGGGGAAGGCTAACCAAAGACTGCGTTTTATTGGCAGGACACTTAGAAAATGTAACAGACCTACACTACGCTTGTCCGTCCTCTTTTAGAATACTGCTGCGTTGTGTGGGATCCTTACCAGATAGGACTTACGGAGTAGGGGGTTGGGTTGTTTTTAGAGAAGGAGAACAGACAGCGAGTTCATCGGTCTCATCGGATTAGGGAAGGTTGGGGAAGGAAGTCGGCCGTGCCCTTTCAAGGGAACCATCCAGGCATTTGCCTGGAGCGATTTAGGGAAATCACCTGACGCAGTACATAGAAAAAGTTCAAAGAAGGGCACCACGCTTTGTATTATCGCGAAATATGGGAGAGAGTGTCACAGAAATGATACAGGATTTGGGTTGGACATCATTAAAAGAAAGGCGTTTTTCGTTGCGATGGAGTCTTCTCACGAAATTCCAGTCACCAACTTTCTCCTCATGGCTCAAATGGCTCTGAGCACTATGGGACTTAACTTCTAAGGTCGTCAGTCGCCTAGAACTTAGAACTAATTAGACCTAACTAACCCAAGGACATCACACACATCCATGCCCGAGGTAGGATTCGAACCTGCGTCCGTAGCGGTCACGCGGTTCCACACTGAAGCGCCTAGAACCGTACGGCCACACCGGCCGGCCTATACGAGATTGGAATAATAGAGAATTGTGAAGGTGGTTCGATGTACCCTCTGCCAGGCACTTAAATGTGATTTGCAGAGTATCCATGTAGATGTAGATGAAGGAGGTCACAGGTGTCTATATCTAAATTTTGTAAGGATGCCCATCATTGGCTCATAGTAATTGTTTTGGTAGTGAGGATGAGAACTCACAAGTGAGTATCTGCATGCTTTTCTATTGGAGGAAACACCAAAATACACACATACTGGGAGAGGGTTTCTGTTTACTGCCCCACTCTAAAAGAGCACTTAGCAGTGTCAGTCAACTGTGACCGCTGCATTAGAGGAAAGGGAATTGTTGCATTAGATGTAAACTTTTCATTGGTCAGTGTTTGGAATGGCTACTGAGATTGTGGCACTGGCAGACCGAGAAAAATTTGGTGGAGGATAAGAGAAAGATACTATGTCTTTGGATGGCAGGCAGAGGAGGCTTTGTCTTAGGGCATGAAACAATACACTTCTTCATCGCAGGGGGTCATAGAGAGAACAGAGATGTCTTCACTTTAGAGCTGATCACATATACCGGAACTGAACTTAAAACTCCCAGCAGCTAGTCCAGCCATTCTCTGCAGCTGAGTATCAGCAGAGTGGTAAGCACAAATCTCATTTGCGTATCAGGATGAGACGACCGCGAAGTTAGTTGTTTCGTGTCAAAGTTTGTTTTTTCTGAATTAACTCATACCCAGCCAGCTGCACTGAATGTGCGCTTAAGCGAGAGAACTGGTGCTTAGTCTTTCGCACATGATTTGCATCGTTTTTCTCTTTTGTGATTATTTGTGCTGTTCATTCAGTGATTAGAATAATATAAATGTATCTAGCAATAAATCATTGTTATAGTGAACTTTAGTTTCGTTTAGTAGCTTGTGGAAGTCTTTGTCACTATTTCTATGTGGGTTGTGGTACTCACGTTCCGTGTTAAGTTGGTCCAACCCAGTTTAATTCGGATAGGTGACTGATTAACTAATTATCCATTGCACAATTTTGATTTTTCCTTTTATATGGTGTCATGGCGAGCAGTCAGTTCACTATATAGGTCACAGGATTCCGATCTCGTAGCATCTTTGGGTATACTAAATGCTATACCAAAACCTCACACTTATATGTATTGCTGAATTTTGAACACCTTGCATCACTTTTTACTGTTGAACATTTTTTCAAAGCCGACTAAACCTATGAAAAGGTATCGATTTTTCTTATGGTTTTCTCCCATTATCAAGCACAATGTCAGAACTGCGTCTCTGGTGCCTTTATCTTTCCTAAAGCCAAACTGATCATCGTCTAACAGATCTTGAATTTTATGAATGGTAGCATTGCTTTATTGTGTGTTCTCTAGTGAGTAAAAGTATCAACTGACCTAACAGCCCGTAACTGTCTACTCTTTGCTTTTTACACCAGGATCCCTCACCTCAAATTGTCTCAACTTGTCTTTTCGACAATCATTCAAAGTTGGTAATCGTCGGGAGCTCGATGTTTTACCCTGAAATGACGTGGCAACAAGTCCGAGCATGTTTTGTACTACTTTTGAAAGTCATAATTTTCAGTGTGTGTGTTCGCGCGCGCTTGAGTGCCTGTGTGTGGGGGGTGAGGGTGATATGTGGGAGTGAGCGAGAAGGGAGATCTCTAGGGATGGGGTAGTTGTAGGGGCGTGCCTGTAGTGCGAATTAAGGGAAATCATTTTGTGACACCACTCCCCCTCTACCTCTCTTCCACACCAACTCATAACTGCGACGAAATAACCACATTTGGTATTTGACCTACGATGAATCGAGCGGTATCCTGAGGTTGAGTAGTGATCCAGAAGTCATTTTACTCTCTTGTTTCGGTAGTTCATCCAAAACCACTTTTGAACCTATTATGCAACATTATTTTTAAGCCTTGTCAGAAGCGAGTAACTGTAGTAATGGATCTTTCGACGCAGATCTTGCCTAAGCCAGGTACAGATGGCTTCTGGTTCGTTCCTCACTGTTTGCTGATGGTTCTCAAATAGTCTAAGTTTTACAAGGAGACTTCAAAAAGTAATTTACACATTATAACCACAGGCCAAGTAACTTTTATTGACAGCTGCATTACGCTCCAAAATGACATAGAAACATGGCATTAATTTTCAACATGGTCACCAAGTCTCTGTAAACAGCGATCGGAACGTTCTACCATTCGTCCAGTGCCTCGAAGATAGCAATCTGCTTCTTGGTCACAGAGCCATTCGAGAACCGCTGTGTGACAGTAGTCATTGTTGGAAAATCTCTTTCCCTCCAGAAATTCCTTAAGGTTGCCCAAAAGATGGAAATCGCGCGGTGTGAGATCAGGACTTCCTAAGCGCCCTCAGACATATCTGTTCCGTCTCGGTCAATTCGTTGGAACAATTTCACTGCGGCTGGACGCGACATTGCACTTGGTCCATTCACCGCAAAAATTTCACGGCGAACTTCTGTTAAATTTAGACATTTTTCCCACAAGAATCGTACTGCCCCGCGTACTTTAACTTTGGAATACATTTCCAGTTGCCACGGTATTTCATTTGCACACTGTGATTCACCTACTACCTGCACCGGTGTAGAATTGTGTCTGCAGGTAACCCGTAACATGTAATATCTTCTGACAATGCGCCACTCTTGTTGCGCAATGGTCTCAGCGTGGAACGATGTGTGTAACATATTTTCCGAAGTCTCTATGTAGAACATTTCTATTACATCAGTCAATTTCCAGTATGTACTTCTCCATCTGTACGGGCTAGCCATCGCACTGTGTGTGGCGGGGTGCGTGTAGCGCACCAGTATCACTACTGTGCCCACTCCCCCCCCCCCCCCCCCACCACCCCTCCCACAACTATTTCTTCTGTTCGCGTATAGGAAGTAGGAGGAAAGACTGTCGGTACCCTGCTTTAGGATCGCGTAGTGGTGTAACATATTTCCTGATCGTGCCTGTGTACAGTCCTGTTCGTCGTTGTACGCATCTTAGCCAGTTTTCGGTTTCTGGGGGGACTGGTTGATGTTCATCCTGAAGTTGACGCACTGGTCTTTCCATGAGACTCATAAAATAAGTAGGTGGTGGTCAGAGCCGACTAGGCTTATTTTTAAGACTGGTATTTTTCAAAATCTATGGCAGAGATGCTTCTAAAAGTCTAGCCAGGAATTAGAACCTTACAGAAGCATCTAGCCAGGAACCAGAACCTTACAGAAGCATTGTAAGTGGTAGCGGGAAATGGACAATGAAAATATAAGAATCGATCGAAAAGTTTACGTCTAAGGGCGTTGCTGCAGCGTATATGAAACGTAGCGCGACTTCAAAGCGAGTATGCCGGCGGTGTAGCCGAGCGGTTCTAGGCGCTTCAGTCTGGAACCGCGCGACCGCTACGGTCGCAGGTTCGAATCCTGCCTCGGGCATGGATGTATGTGATGTCCTTAGGTTAGTTGGGTTTAAGTAGTTCTAAGTTCTAGGGGACTGATGACCTCAGATGTTAAGTCCTATAGTGCTCAGAGCCATTTGAACCATTTTTTTCAAAGCGAGTATAAAAGCGCCGATATGTAGGCAAGGGATTAGTGCGGCGTTCCTGTCTACCGAACGCGCGTGCGGTAAATATGGAAACGTGAACTATGGCGACGTCTTTTCCAAGTACGTCCAAACGGGACCAACGTGCTGTTACTCTTTTCTTGGCTGCCGAAGGACAAGCACCTCTAGACATCCATCAGAGAACGAAGAATATGTGTGGGGCAGCCCGTCTGTCGAAACCACCGATGTGGAATGGTGCGCTAAGTTCCGCGCGACAAAGGGTGCTGGTGCTTAACGATAAGGAACGTCCCCCATGTCGCAAACGTAACGCACAAGTTACACCAACTTAAGTGGGGGACACTCGAGCACCCGCCCCCGATTATCGCGTCTTTGGTCGCTTAAAAAAGGACCTGAAAGGTTGGCGATTGCTTTAGGACGAGGATGTGCAGCAGGCAGTAATGAACTTCTTTACACAGCAAGTGTTTCACAAAACGGGTATCTGTAACCTGGTATGTCGGTAGAACGATTGTTTCAATGCTCACGGCAATCTTGCCTGATTAGCGTACCGATTCTGGACTGTACGGCCTTCGAATGGAAACTTTTTGGCTCCCAATTATAATTTCTTGGAGCGGTTTGGAGTTTGTGAAGTGGCCGGCAGCCCTCGTGGGATGTCGTGTACGCTCTGGGGCGGAGCTGATGTTTTCTCAGTGTTTTTCAGAAGTCTGAAGAGGGGATCCTTGGTGATCAGCCGAGTTATTTCTTGAGGTACAGAGAAATTAAGAGATTCTAAAAGTACACTACTGGCCATTAAAATTGCTACACCACGAACATGACGTGCTACAGACGCGAAATTTAACCGACAGGAAAAAGATGCTGTGATATGCAAATGATTAGCTTTTCAGATCATTCACACAATGTTGGCGCCGGTCGCGACACCTACAAAGTGCTGACATGAGGAGAGTTTCCAAACGATTTCTCATACACAAACAGCAGTTGACCGGCGTTGCCTGGTGAAACGTTGTTGTGATGCCTCGTGTGAGAAATGCGTGCCATCACGTTTCCGACTTCGATAAAGGGCGGATTGTAGCCTATCGCGATTGCGGTTTATCGTATCGCGACATTGCTGCTCGCGTTGGTCGAAATCCAATGACTGTTAGCAGAATATGGAATCGGTGGGTTCAGGAGGGTAATAGGGCACGCCGTGCTGGATCCCAACGGCCTCGTATCACTAGCAGTCGAGATGACAGGCATCCTATCCGCATGGCGATAACGGATCGTGCAGCCACGTCTCGATTCCTGAGTCAACAGATGGGGATGTTTTCAAGACAACCATCTACACGAACAGTTCGATAGCGTTTGCAGCAGCATGGACTATCAGCTCGGAGACCATGGCTGCGGTTGCCCTTGACGCTGCATCACAGACAGGAGTGCCTGCGATGGTGTACTCAACGACGAACCTCGGTGCACGAATGGCAAAACGTCATTTTTTCGGATGAATCCTGGTTCTGTTTACAGCATCATGATGGTCGCATCCGTGTTTGGCGACATCGCGGTGAACGCACATTGGAAGCGTGTATTCGTCATCGCCATACTGGCATATCACCCGACGTGATGGTATTGGGTGCCATTGGTTACACGTCTCGGTCACCTCTTGTTAGCGCTGAGGGCACTTTGAACAGTGGACGTTACATTTCAGATGTGTTACGACCCGTGGCTCTACCCTTCATTCGATTCCTGCGCAGCCCTACATTTCAGCAGGATAATGCACGACTGCATGTTGCAGGTCCTTTACGGGCCTTTCTGGATACAGAAAATGTTCGACTGCTGCCCTGGCCAGCACATTCTCCAGATCTCTCACCAATTGAAAACGTCTGGTCAATGGTGGCCAACCAACTGGCTCATCACAATACGCCAGTCACTACTCTTGATGAACTATGGTATCGTGTTGAAGCTGCAAGGGCAGCTGTACCTGTACACGCCATCCAAGCACTGTTTGACTCAATGCCCAGGCTTATCAAGGCCGTTATTACGGCCGGAGGTGGTTGTTCTGGGTACTGATTTCTCAGGATCTATGCATCCAAATTGTATGAAAACGTAATAACATGTCAGTTCTAGTATAATATATTTGTCCAATGAATACCCGTTTATCATCTGCATTTCTTCTTGGTGTAGCAATTTTAATGGCCAGTAGTGTATGTTCCCGCGAGAGGGAATCTATTTCGGGTTGTATTTTCCGCTGTTGTTGGCGAGTGTTGCTTGTAACTGAGCGCGCGTGTGCTCGTTAGGCAGACCTTTACATTAGACCTCGGAAGGTAGTGTTTTACTGAATGAGACGGACTCGGTGAGATTTGGTAGAAGCCAATAAATTATATTTGTTTCCGTGAACATTAGAGAGATTTGTTTTTGTGTGACTCTTTCCTTATTGACTTCGAACCGTCTCCCTGTTCGTTTGTTGTGGTCATAATATGTGGGATTTGCTAGTAGCCAGCTGGGAGCGGTATATTGAACTGTTAGCGGTGAACATATTCCACTCAACTAGCCGGATCTCGGAATATTTCCTGAAAATGGTTACAGGGCTTTTAATTATTGACTTTGGAGTTGCCAGAGGTTTAACCCTATCTCGCGGGTTAACGCGAGGCTGGTGACTCTTATTTAGAATGATTGGTAGTGTAGCAGAGCGGAGAATTAATCCCGCCCCTCCAATAACGGTTTCCAATTAAATCCTCGGGGCAGTAGCGGGACATCGCGTAATTTGTCCCGCGCGCCACACATCGCCGAGAGTGCGTCGATAATGGCAACGGGTGTGAAATCGCGCGGCGCCACAGAAGCTCCGAGGCACGGACGAAAGGGACGTTTCAGTCGTTATTATGTGAAATATACGAGGGCGTGCTGAAAATTAATGCTTCCGACTATTTATGTGAAATTTCTTAAAGTTTTTTAAAGAAAACAAGCCTGATTCTTCACGTCTACATATTTATTTCTCATCGTAGTTACCCTGGCGATGAATGCATTTCTCCCAACGAGAGACCAATTTATTGATATCACCACTGAAGAATGTTTGACTTCGTTGACGGAACCACAAATTCACCTCTGCTTGCACTGCTTCATGACTATGAAAGTGAAGTTCTCGAAGGTGTTCTTCAGCTTTTGGAAACAGACGAAAATCGAACGAAAGGCGGGACTGTATGGAGGATGATCGATGACAGTGAATCCAAGGCGTCAGATTGTTGCAGATGTCGCAACGCTTGTGTGTGCTCTGGTGTTGTTATGCTGAAGGCGAGAGGCAGGAGCTCTTCGAATTCGAAACTCGGTTACAGAACGTTGTTTCTCACGCACTAATATAGTGGCGTTACACACCGCCACGTTACATACTACAGTTCGGAGATCTCTAGCGGCAGAGGGTTGGAAATATGTAGACCTGAAGAATAAAAATGTAGAATGTTAGTAACGTTTCTTTTAATTAAAAAGCCTTAAGCATTTGCACATAAAAACTCGGAGGCATTACTTTTTAGCACGCTCTCATACGTTGGAAGAAGTAATATCTTTCTTGAAGTTGAAGTATGGAGCTTGTTTTACGTTCACATGTTATGACATTTCTGGGGGAAGAAATTGTTGTCTATAAAAAGCCACGTGGGTTCCATAAACAGCGGTCTTGTGAAACTCAACTCGCTATTCATGTGTGGGAACCAGTGCGCCGTTCGCAAAGGCTTTCAGATTGGTGCCATGTTCATCGACTTCCGGAAGGCATTGATGCAGTTTCCCACTGTCGTTTAGTGAACAAAATGCGTACTTATCTAGTACCGGACCAGTTTTGTGACTGGATACAGGACTTCGTTGCAGACAAAACTCAAGATGTCATTCTTAGCGGAATAAAACCGAAAAATGTAAAGATGACTTGGAAGTTACCCACCGGAGTGTTATATGGCTGCTACTTTTTACATTTCATGACCTAGTGGATAACGTTGAAGGTTCCGTGACGATATTCACAGACGATGTTGTTGTCTATAGGAAGCTGATCCTGGCATAAATATACAGGGTGTTACAAAAAGGTACGGCCAAACTTTCAGGAAACATTTCTCACACACAAAGAAAGAAAATATGTTATGTGGACATGTGTCCGGAAACGCTTACTTTCCATGTTAGAGCTCATTTTATTACTTCTCTTCAAATCACATTAATCATGGAATGGAAACACACAGCAACAGAACGTACCAGCGTGACTTCAAACACTTTCTTACAGGAAATGTTCAAAATGTCCTCCGTTAGCGAGGATACATGCATCCACCCTCCGTCGCATGGAATCCCTGATGCGCTGATGCAGCCCTGGAGAATGTCGTATTGTATCACAGCTGTGCACAATACGAGCACGAAGAGTCTCTACATTTGTTACCGGGGTTGCGTAGACAAGAGCTTTCAAATGCCCCCATAAATGAAAGTCAAGAGGGTTGAGGTCAGGAGAGCGTGGAGGCCATGGAATTGGTCCGCCTCTATCAATCCATCGGTCACCGAAACTTGTTGAGAAGCGTACGAACACTTCGACTGAAATGTGCAGGAGCTCCATCGTGCATGAACCACATGTTGTGTCGTACTTGTAAAGGCACATGTGCTAGCAGCACAGGTACAGTATCCCATATGAAATCATGGCGGTGAATGGAGGAAGTACAGTACATACTGAGGAAACTAAAATGAGCTCTAACATGGAAATTAAGCGTTTCCAGACACATGTCCACATAACATCTTTTCTTTATTTGTGTGTGAGGAATGTTTCCTGAAAGTTTGGCCGTACCTTTTTGTAACACCCTGTATGTAACGAATTCCGCATAAATTGACGAAGAAATTGACTGCTGTTCGATTACGCTATTGGCGACAAATGACACGAAACACTAACGACCGCAAAATGCCTTGGAGTAACCATTCGGAGCGATCTAATGTGGGATAACCACATAACTGCCAACGGCTTTATCACGTTGGTAATACCGGTTCCCTCCCGATCACCGAAGTTAAGCAAACTTGGTCTCAGTTTGTACTTGGATGGGTGACCATCCGAGATAAACCAGGTGCCGTTGGCTGAAACAACACAAGTCCAATTGAAAGACCGGCACCAGGCCAGTGTGCCATACAACATTATTATACTACACACATGAAAAAAAGTTGTGCATCACCCCAGTTCCCAGAACTCCTGATATAGACGCTGACTATGGATATTGTATCACAGACACAGTCCCCTTGACTGTTCAGAGATGTCACTAAAGCCGCCCCAAGATGTAAACAACCATGCATGAGCAGCGCTTATTACGTAGACGGAGGGGATCCGCAGCCGATCAGTTCCAGTCATTCCATCACGAAGGAGGTACACAGCTCGTGTTGTCTGTAGTTCAACCATGCCTAGACGGTCAATACCGTGGCTCGATCACGTCCGCATTGTTACTTTCTGCCAGGAAGCGTTCTGAACAATGTAAGTGTCCAGGCGTCTCGGAGTGAACCAAAGCGATGTTGTTCGAACATGGAGGAGAGACAGGAACGGTCGATGACATACCTCGCTCAGGCCGCCCAAGGGCTGCTACTGCAGTGGATGACCGCTGACTACGTACGCTCCTGGAAATTGAAATAAGAACACCGTGAATTCATTGTCCCAGGAAGGGGAAACTTTATTGACACATTCCTGGGGTCAGATACATCACATGATCACACTGACAGAACCACAGGCACATAGACACAGGCAACAGAGCATGCACAATGTCGGCACTAGTACAGTGTATATCCACCTTTCGCAGCAATGCAGGCTGCTATTCTCCCATGGAGACGATCGTAGAGATGCTGGATGTAGTCCTGTGGAACGGCTTGCCATGCCATTTCCACCTGGCGCCTCAGTTGGACCAGCGTTCGTACTGGACGTGCAGAACGCGTGAGACGACGCTTCATCCAGTCCCAAACATGCTCAATGGGGGACAGATCCGGAGATCTTGCTGGCCAGGGTAGTTGACTTACACCTTCTAGAGCACGTTGGGTGGCACGGGATACATGCGGACGTGCATTGTCCTGTTGGAACAGCAAGTTCCCTTGCCGGTCTAGGAATGGTAGAACGATGGGTTCGATGACGGTTTGGATGTACCGTGCACTATTCAGTGTCCCCTCGACGATCACCAGTGGTGTACGGCCAGTGTAGGAGATCGCTCCCCACACCATGATGCCGGGTGTTGGTCCTGTGTGCCTCGGTCGTATGCAGTCCTGATTGTGGCGCTCACCTGCACAGCGCCAAACACACATACGACCATCATTGGCACCAAGGCAGAAGCGACTCTCATCGCTGAAGACGACACGTCTCCATTCGTCCCTCCATTCACGCCTGTCGCGACGCCACTGGAGGCGGGCTGCACGATGTTGGGGCGTGAGCGGAAGACGGCCTAACGGTGTGCGGGACCGTAGCCCAGCTTCATGGAGACGGTTGCGAATGGTCCTCGCCGATACCCCAGGAGCAACAGTGTCCCTAATTTGCTGGGAAGTGGCGGTGCGGTCCCCTACGGCACTGCGTAGGATCCTACGGTCTTGGCGTGCATCCGTGCGTCGCTGCGGTCCGGTCCCAGGTCGACGGGCACGTGCACCTTCCGCCGACCACTGGCGACAACATCGATGTACTGTGGAGACCTCACGCCCCACGTGTTGAGCAATTCGGCGGTACGTCCACCCGGCCTCCCGCATGCCCACTATACGCCCTCGCTCAAAGTCCGTCAACTGCACATACGGTTCACGTCCACGCTGTCGCGGCATGCTACCAGTGTTAAAGACTGCGATGGAGCTCCGTATGCCACGGCAAACTGGCTGACACTGACGGCGGCGGTGCACAAATGCTGCGCAGCTAGCGCCATTCGACGGCCAACACCGCGGGTCCTGGTGTGGCCGCTGTGCCGTGCGTGTGATCATTGCTTGCACAGCCCTCTCGCAGTGTCCGGAGCAAGTATGGTGGGTCTGACACACCGGTGTCAATGTGTTCTTTTTTCCATTTCCAGGAGTGTATTATGGCACGGAGGGATCCTGACAGCAACGCCACCATGTTGAATAATGCTTTTCGTGCAGCTCCAGGACGTCATGTCACGACTCAAACTGTGCGCAGTAGGCTGCATGATGCGCAACTTCACTCCTGACGTCCATGGCGAGGTACATCTTTGCAACCAGCGCGGTACAGATGGACCCAACAACATGCCGAATGGACCGCTCAGATCTGCATCACGTTCTCTTAACCGATGAGTGTCGCATATGCCTTCAACCAGACAATCGTCGGAGACGTGTTTGAAGGCAACCCGGTCAGGCTAAACGCCTTAGACACACTGTCCAGCGAGTGCAGCAAGGTGAAGGTTCCCTGCTGTTTTGGGGTGGCATTATGTCGTGCCGACGTACGCCGCTGGTGGTCATGGAAGGTGCCGTAACGGCTGTACGATACGTGAGTGCCACCCTCCGACTGACAGTGCAAACATATCGACAGCATACTGGCGAGACATTCGTGTTCATGGACGCCCCCATCGTGCACATATTGTGAATGAGTTCCTTCAGGATAACGACATCGCTCGACTAGAGTGGCCAGCATGCTCTCCAGACATCAACCCTGTCGAACATGCCTGGGATAGATTGAAAAGGGCTGTTTATGGACGACGTGACCCACCAACCACTCCGAGGGATCTATGCCGAATCGCCGTTGAGGAGTGGGTCAATCTCGACCAACAGTGCCTTGACCAACTTGTTGATAGTATGCCACGACGATTCCGGAACTCTCGGAACCGAGGTTATGCAAAACTTTTTTTGGTGTGTGTACATAAATAACAAAATCAGGAAAGCGGGTGCCAGGCAGAGATTGATTGGGGAATCCTACGGAAATGTAATTGATCAACGATAGAAGTGACCTACAAAAGACACGCTCGATCAGTTCTTGAGTATTGTTCATCAGTCTGGGAAGAATATCAAGTAGGGTTAACACAAGAGGTAAAGAAGATCCTAGGAAATGTAGCACGTTTCGCCACTGGTCGTTAAGCCGGCGGGAGAGCCTTTCAGTGATGTCCAACAAACTCAAGGGGCAGGAGCTACAAGAGATGCGTTGAGCATCAGGGAGAAGTTTACTCCTGTAAATTCGAGAGAGAACGTTTGAAGAACAGTTGGATAACATACTACTTCCTCCCACACACGTCTCGCGTAACGACGAAATTAAGAAAATCTGAAATATTAGAGCCCATACGGAGCTTCACCGACAATCATTTTTTCCGCTCGCCATTTGCGAATGGGAACGGGAAAGGGGGGGGGGGGTCAGGGAGTGGTGCCAGAAGTACCCTCCGCCACAGACCGTAAGGTTGCTTCCAGGTGTTATTAGTGTAGACTCATTCTGCAATTCTGTGAATAATGCACTCCACGATGTATAGCGTTTTTCTTGCAGCGTTCCCCACTGCCGTTCGTTGAGTATTTCTTGACATTCTTACGTTGACTAGGGTAGTGTAGCACCTCATTGAATCTTTTCGATCTCATCCGTTAGGATTACTTGCTAATGGAACAATAATCAATAATTGACGGAAAAAGTGTTGTGTAAGCGACTTCTTCGGTGCGAGAGTCACGCTTCCTTAGCATTCTTCCAACAATGCTCATTCTGACAGTTGGCTTCCAAAAGGCCTTATTTAAATGGTCAGAGCAAGTTAAATAATTAGGAAGGGAAACTACTAGATAATGGAAGGATGTGACTGATATCCATGATTGCTCACTGATCACGTTGCTATGTCAACTATTTACGCGCATTGCATTACATTACTGGATAAAGTAGAGGAACATTTTGGAGACGATCATTGTATCAGCATGATAACGAACACTGTTATAGGGCATTATCTTCGAAGCAAAGGTTTGTGGATAGAAACATTTCTGCAGTGGATTGGCTTGCACAGAGTCCGGACCTGAAGCCAATGGAACATCTTTGGGATGAGTTAGAAGGTCGACTTCGCTCCACACCCCAGCTTCCAACATCACTACCTTCCCTGGTTTCGGCTCCTGAGGAATGACTGGCTGGCATTTCTCAAAAGACATTCAGACTCTTCATTGGTAGTGTCCCCAGCAGAGTTCAAGTCGTCATAAAAGCGAAGGGTGGACACACCCCACATTAATGGCCACAATAGCTATCCTTTTCATCAGATAGTGTATGCAGAGCAACTGACAATAAAGCATGTGTTCAGTAAGACAAGAATGAAAGCGGGTGAAAACTTCTACAACGATTTTATGAAAAGACGTGATGACTGAAGTCTTAGTGCAGCTGAATTTACCCAGTTTCCAGGGAACATCAAATTTCAGCGCGGAAGAAGCTGGCAGATTCTTTGACAAACCGCATGAGTTGATGAAAAAGTTTCTGCAACGAAAATGACTTTTTCACAAATTCATGTACAGCAAAACCCTTTATGGCTGGAGTTCGGGTTCACTGCGTACATATGGTCAACAGTGGCGGCCCTAGGACGCTACGTAACTGGCGGCCCTATCACATTACCTTAGTCTACGCCGCACTGTACCTTCGCCGTTAAGCGAGCCTCTGCCTTAAGAAAGAAATAAAACATTGGCTGACAAATGCAGTCTTTTTTATGTACATTTGTATACCATTTACTGATTCGTGAAAGTTCTAAACTTTGTAAAAACATGAAGGGGACTAGCTGAATCCAGTTTTGCCGGGCTTACGGAATCCTGGCGCGTCCGGGCGGTGCCGTGGTACAGAGCAGAATTTCTGGCCTCCTTTTTTCCCTTCTTCCTCGGGTCTCACATACTCGATACCGCTGCACGACGACGAACAAAAGGCGGGATGAAATTTCAAGCGAGTCCGCAGCAGCGTGAAAGCGATCTGGTAATTTTAATATGGGCCTGCGGCCTGCCACCGCAGGACCAGGGCGACGCTCCGGGACGGCTCTGCCCTGCTTTAAACCTTGTGCTACCTTCTGGCCGGCACCATTCTCTTTCCTCCAGAACGTCCGTGTTACACACACGGATACCGCACGGATGAGGCACTTTACAATCACCGTCTGTGTAGTTGTTTGGCGCTTAGCTCGCTCATTTGTGTGAAAACTGGTCTCGACTACAAGTCAGCCACACACACGTTCACGCGCTGATCAGCAATTTATAACTATGATTGTTGTTGTAATCTTCAGTCCCAAAAAAGGTTTCATGCAGCTCTATACGCTGGTCTGTCCGTCACAAGTTTCTACATCTACGTGATTACTCTGCAATTCTCATTTAAGTATTCGACACAAAGTTCGTAGAACCATTTTCAGACTCTTCCTCGACCGTTGTACTCTCGACTAACACATGATAAAAATAAACAATTAAATCTTTCCGATCGAGCTCTGATTTCCCTTCTTTTATTACGATGGTCACGTCTCCCTATGTAGGTGGGCGTCAAGAAACTTACTAGTAGTTTTCATTCGGAGGAGAAAGTTCGTGATTAAAATTTCGTGATAACATCTCGCCGCGACAAAAAACGCCTTTGTTTTCAGGATTGCCGCCCCAAGTCGCTTATCGTATTCGTGTCAATCTCTCCCGTATTTTGCAATAACACAAAACGAGCTGTCCTCCTTTGAACTTATCCGATGTCTCCTGTCAATTTTATCCGGTAACGATCCCTTAACAATCAGCAATGCTCCAGAAGAGGATAACAAACGCAGTGTAGGCAGTCTATTTAGTAGATTATAATCTTTGGTTCGTCTTCTCCAGTATTTACATAGAATTAATTCAGAATTTGTTAAGTCGGTCCAGTGGTGGATGCCGAGGAATAGGTGAGAACTGAGACAGAGAGAAAATAATTAGAAGCACACGTAATGTTCAGTATGTAACGTCGTTCGCTTAACTTCCTTCTGCCAGTCATAAACAACTACGACAACATAGAGGAAAACTAGGAACGCTCCGAAGCCTCCAAGTGAACACGATTAGACCGGATCGCGTTGCTGCAGTGTCTTCGTAGGGTAGTCACATGTGATCTGCCAACCTCTGGAAGTTCACCCTAAAGTTATACACAAATGAAATCTAACATTATCATTTATCTGTTCACAAAATAAAATCAGTTTGCATGTGCCCTTCCAAAAACATTGCAATATTTATTGAATAACTAAGACAACTTTCACGTGACATTCTCTGACTGACCAAACAATTGAAGCACCCAGAAGACATGGCCGGATGACAATGTAAGTTCCTACATGTACACACCATTGGCTGGTATGTAAAAGTTTACAGTTGCAATTCTATTTGACAAGTGTTCAAAAATGGTTCAAATGGCTCTGAGTACTATGGGACTTAACATCTGTGGTCATCAGTCCCCTAGAACTTAGAACTACTTAAACCTAACTAACCTAAGGACATCACACACATCCATGCCCGAGGCAGGATTCGAAGCTGCGACCGTAGCAGTCCCGCGGTTCCGGACTGAGCGCCTAGAACCGCGAGACCACCGCGGCCGGCTTTGACAAGTGGAACGACCACGAGAGTGCATTAGTGTTGTTAATGCTGAATGCTGCTACCAGGCCTGGTAGGGTATTTAAGAATCGTAATCAGCGTCAGATGTTAAGTGATCACTGTGCACGGGTACTCATGTGAGACAGCGTTATGAGCATCTGACAGAGTTTGAAAGAGGCCTCCATTTGAGTAGCCGGTCAAATCATATAATATCCAGATTTATAGCACATTCACGTTTGACAGTGGTCTAATGTTGGACTCCATGGTAACGTGCGAATAGGAATACTCGTTTTCAAGCTTCCACGGCTGACCACCAAAAGGGTGGAGCACTGTATTGTGCACCAAGCACGTCGTAACCCCTTCACATATGCGCCTGCCATCCAGGAACAAGTAATGGGCATCCTGAAACATATGTGGTCATTCCGCACCATTGGTCGGTGACTAGCAGCAGCCAGACTAGGGAAATACCGTCCCATGTGTAGGCTGTCGTTAACACTGCAACACAAACCGCTACGGCCGGCCGCGGTGGTCTCGTGGTTCTAGGCGCGCAGTCCGGAACCGTGCGACTGCTACGATCGCAGGTTCGAATCCTGCCTCGGGCATGGATGTGTGTGATATCCTTAGGTTAGTTAGGTTTAAGTAGTTCTAAGTTCTAGGGGACTGATGACCACAGCAGTTGAGTCCCATAGTGCTCAGCGCCACTTGAAACCGCTACGTTTAGAGTTGTGCCACGAGTACAAAGCGTGGACTGACGATGAATTGCGTTGTATTTTGCTCAGCAATGCATCACGATGAACATCACCGGCGAGTATGGCGACGAACTGGAAAGAGGTCCCATTCTTCCAGTATTTTGGAGGCCAAAGTGGTGTTACTTCTGTCGTCATGGTGTTGTGAGACATCGGGTGTACTTCAGGTGACAGCACTCTGCTGACACAACAGTACATCTCGGACATCCTGCGACCTAATGTGTTACCTCTCATACAACAGTATAGTAGTGCAATTTTTCAACAAAACAATGCTCGATCACAAAAAAATGTTCAAATGGCTCTGAGCACTATGGGACTTAACATGTGAGGTCATCAGTCCCCTAGACTTAGAACTACTTAAACCTAACTAACCTAAGGACATCACACATATCCATGCCCGAGGCAGGATTCGAACCTGTGACCGTAGCAGCAGCGCGGTTCCAGATTGAAGCGCCTAGAACCGCTCGGCTACAACGGCCAGCGCTCGATCACACATGGAACGTGTGTCTGTTGACTGTCTGCGTGATGTTCAGGTATTTCCGTGGCCAGCAAGATTCTCAGATGTTTCCGCTATGAAACATGAGTCAGACCAGCACAGACGTCAACCGCATCCCAGTAGCACTATTCAGGATATCAGGGATCAGTTACAACAGCTGTGGGCCAGCTTGCCTTAGGAAAGGATAAAAACGGCTTATTGACACCCTCGCTATACACCGTGGCGAGAGCGGGTGCAATGTCGTACTGAAAATTGGGTTTACACTGCCAGATTCTTTGTAAATTTGACTCATAGTTGTTATCAGTGAGTAACATCACAACCCATGATGTTTCATTTCGTTTTCTCCTCCCTTTCCGCCTGCTTCACGTTTTTTGTCAGGCACTGCAATTATGAGCGTGTAAGAAAATCACCAACATTAACAACAGTTAATCCACATAGTGATAATTCTCTTCACCTAATGCAAGAAAAGCACATACCATTACAACTTTAGCCTTTGCAATATATAAAAACGGTCTAGCTCTGCCTAATAAAATTTGTACCTCAGCTAATGAGAATTTCCAGTGGAGATAGCCAAGACAGTCCCCTCTTTAACTAAAAGCTCCAAGAAAAGAACTGAAGTGCTTAAAATGACAGAATGAACTGAATATTATACCCACAAATAGTCACACTTCCCAGTGAAGCTGGTTACTGCATGTATTGACTCCCAAATTTCCACATGCAAATTTATGTCTAACTGAATATTTCATGCTATGATACTCGACCTTACTCTTAAAGGACAGATAGAAAAATTTCATTGCTTGCATAAAGAGCAATCTTAGTAGCAGCACACACATTGATGATATTACTGACAGAATTATGCAAAAAAAAAAAAAAAAAAAAAAAAAAAAAAAAAAAAAAAAAAAGACTAAAGCTAAATTCTGTATCAAATTATTCCTGAAAATAATTCTGCCTTGAAATGCGGACCTTTGACAGGATTTAACACAAAATAATTAGATTATCAGTGAAGCTGCTTACTATTGGAAGATTACAAGGAACTGATCCTGGCATCAGGGTGTCAGTTGAATGCAGCTCGCCATATTTAAACACCAATGAGTTCATAAGATACTGTGACCCCTGTATTAATTCTCTCAAACAATCCCATTTTTGAATGAAATCCGACCCAGAAGTTAACAACCACACAATCTGACTAGGTTTCACCTGATATGTGGTAGTGAGCAGGAACTTTATCAAAGCACAATAATGTGAGGGGGATTTAACACAAGTTAAGCCAAGATAAATTGAAACCATAACCTTTCCAAGAAATCTCATCTAGTTACTCCCTGTCTGAGTCATGGAATTCCTACTAGCAGGAGAAATGCGTGCAATTTAAATGAAGCTGCACACGGTATCCTACAACAGCTACTCAGTTGAAATGAGCTTGTATGGTAGCCAAACATTGACGTCTTTGTCACTGGAAACGTGTGCCTTGAATTTCCAATGTGATATGTGCTTACCATGTTATCTGTAAATTGCATCAAAAATAAAATAATCTCTACACTGAAGGCAGATCTATCGCTTTCTTCGCGAAACATAATTACACCTAATCTAATTTTCTCATGAACGAGGTTCTTAAGGAAGCACATATGAGGATTTAAACAAAGATCGGAGGAGTGGAAAATGACTTCGTTAGTGCCGGAAATTACGTGAAATCTGAATTAGCACTTATGTAAGGGGTGAGTCAGGAGCAAAGATACATGCTTT
The DNA here is from genome assembly GCF_023898315.1 of Schistocerca nitens. NCBI lineage: Eukaryota > Metazoa > Arthropoda > Insecta > Orthoptera > Acrididae > Schistocerca > Schistocerca nitens. The sequence continues at coordinate 294,285,186 of NC_064616.1, read as the reverse complement.
GAGGGATGATAGTATTTTTGAATGTGAACAAAGAACTTCGAATGAAGGTATGTCCTTTTCTTAACTGTATTCAACATAGAGCTGTTTGAGAATCACGGGTGTCAGTTGCATGTTTTTCTGCACCAACATTCAAATGTGAATACAACCAAAGCGACATTAGGCTACGTGGTGTTGTCTTTACTGACCATTCCAATGCGGGATTATTGATGACCAACTCATAGGTCTAGTTGTTTTAGATAACCTTCTTAGTGGAGGGCGGTATCTTGATTTTCTTCAAACTTTGTTACCATGATACTTGGAAGATATTCCTTTGGCACTACGACGTCGTGTATACTGTCAGCACGGCGGAGCTGCTGCATATTCTCTACGGACAGTGACACAGTAACTCACTGAAACATATCTTGCGCGTTGGAAACGTCGCCGTGTAGTCATTTCTTAACCACCGAGATCACCCGATCGTACTCCATTAGATTACTGTTTGTGAGGTTGGCTTAAGAGTGAAGTCTACAAGCGCAGAGTGGACACAAAGAAGTAACTTCTCGCTCGTATTTTAAAAGCGTGTGCTCCAATAAATGACCATACGAATGAGCTCAGATCATCAGCTGCCTACAAGAACTGCAAAGTGCATTGCAGTTGACAGTGGACTTTATGAACATCTTTTGTGAGGAAATGTACACAATTAAACAAAACATCAGACCACAATGTTTCATTCACTATCACCGGCATTTGTCGTGTTCCCCATTGTTTTCATTAGTTTTCTCGGAAACTGTTAAGAACAGGACATATATTCGTATGACATTTTTGTTCAGGATCACTAATACTATCACCCCTCGAAGCATGTACATTTCCTCCTGACTCACTCTGTATTCTGCAGAAAAATAATACAGAGTTTCATGTCTTACATACAGGTGTAGGTGCCTATAAACAGACCCCGTGGCTTTACATGACCACACAAAAGCCAGGAAAACAAAACCACATTCGTGTTAACGGCCATAATATTAATTAATGAGTGCAAAAGCAATGAGAAGAGCTGATGACGTAAAGTTTCTGATCGTAAAACCACTTCGCTGTGTCTCATGGCGTACCACTGTTGATGGTGATCTGTCCGTAAGCATGACGATGTTAAGCTCGGCGACCCCCTTGGGGCTATTTGAAAGGAGTAGTCCATGTGCCGACATTAGATAGCACTCTCTGTTTTTCTCATAACTATCCTGCTCAAACACACCTTAATATACGTATATCCACTACAGTCAGCTGCACTCAACTGATCCATTTATGACGCAAGGGTCACACACCGAGAGGGAAGTGGCCATTGTGTATGGATGAAGAAAATCCCTTCCCTATTAGGCTGTTGAGCCTACCCCTCCGTGTGAATATAATTACGGGTGAAACTGAATATTTATTGACATCGATAACTTAACTATGTACACATTTGAACATAATAAAATGTGACGATTCCTGGTGCCTAATATATATTAAGTTCCATACTTGATGTATCCTAAAACCTGCTTCTGAGTCCGCTGCTAAGTTTGTGGTTTATGGGATGGGAATAATCAACGGATGGGTTAACCATACACGCACTTAACATCCACATGCAGTTGAGGTTTACACAGAGGAGAAAAAACAACAACAAAAGTCTTCCACCATGACCACACGTGGCTAGCAAAGAGGTGCTCCTTCGTCGATTTTAACAGGCGGAATGAATATGTAGAGTTACCACTGAAATGTACAGACGACGATCAAAACATGAACTAAGAAACTTATTCAATTTAAATACAGTGTGTAAGAAGGAGATTGAGGAAGCTATATCACAAAACATGTCTTAAACCAGAACACGTGATGTTAACGAACAAAGGTAAGTATCGAACACATAGAAATTTCAGAATAAACGGAGTGCAATTGAACTGAATTTATCGTAAAGGTAACAAGATGAGACAGATGAAAGTTCTTACACATGAGCGCTAACACGTTGTGGTAATGAACAAAGGCAAGTACCGAGTAATGGAAACTACAGAATAAAACGGGTTTATCCCTCCAACGTGTGACCAGCGAGCAGGCCTACTATATTGTGCCAACTTACCCAAAAGGTTCTACCAAGGCAAACTGAAACACATCTTTGCTACCCACCAAGCATCTACTGGAATTGGTCATACTGTCGCAGTAACAGACTACTCTACGCCAAAGGGCGATGCACATATAATTCGTAACTGCATATATACACTCCTGGAAATTGAAATAAGAACACCGTGAATTCATTGTCCCAGGAAGGGGAAACTTTATTGACACATTCCTGGGGTCAGATACATCACATGATCACACTGACAGAACCACAGGCACATAGACACAGGCAACAGAGCATGCACAATGTCGGAACTAGTACAGTGTATATCCACCTTTCGCAGCAATGCAGGCTGCTATTCTCCCATGGAGACGATCGTAGAGATGCTGGATGTAGTCCTGTGGAACGGCTTGCCATGCCATTTCCACCTGGCGCCTCAGTTGGACCAGCGTTCGTGCTGGACATGCAGACCGCGTGAGACGACGCTTCATCCAGTCCCAAACATGCTCAATGGGGGAGAGATCCGGAGATGTTGCTGGCCAGGGTAGTTGACTTACACCTTCTAGAGCACGTTGGGTGGCACGGGATACATGCGGACGTGCATTGTCCTGTTGGAACAGCAAGTTCCCTTGCCGGTCTAGGAATGGTAGAACGATGGGTTCGATGACGGTTTGGATGTACCGTGCACTATTCAGTGTCCCCTCGACGATCACCAGTGGTGTACGGCCAGTGTAGGAGATCGCTCCCCACACCATGATGCCGGGTGTTGGCCCTGTGTGCCTCGGTCGTATGCAGTCCTGATTGTGGCGCTCACCTGCACGGCGCCAAACACGCATACGACCATCATTGGCACCAAGGCAGAAGCGACTCTCATCGCTGAAGACGACACGTCTCCATTCGTCCCTCCATTCACGCCTGTCGCGACACCACTGGAGGCGGGCTGCACGATGTTGGGGCGTGAGCGGAAGACGGCCTAACGGTGTGCGGGACCGTAGCCCAGCTTCATGGAGACGGTTGCGAATGGTCCTCGCCGATACCCCAGGAGCAACAGTGTCCCTAATTTGCTGGGAAGTGGCGGTGCGGTCCCCTACGGCACTGCGTAGGATCCTACGGTCTTGGCGTGCATCAGTGCGTCGCTGCGGTCCGGTCCCAGGTCGACGGGCACGTGCACCTTCCGCCGACCAATGGCGACAACATCGATGTACTGTGGAGACCTCACGCCCCACGTGTTGAGCAATTCGGCGGTACGTCCACCCGGCCTCCCGCATGCCCACTATACGCCCTCGCTCAAAGTCCGTCAACTGCACATACGGTTCACGTCCACGCTGTCGCGGCATGCTACCAGTGTTAAGGACTGCGATGGAGCTCCGTATGCCACGGCAAACTGGCTGACACTGACGGCGGCGGTGCACAAATGCTGCGCAGCTAGCGCCATTCGACGGCCAACACCGCGGTTCCTGGTGTGTCCGCTGTGCCGTGCGTGTGATCATTGCTTGTACAGCCCTCTCGCAGTGTCCGGAGCAAGTATGGTGTGTCTGACACACCGGTGTCAATGTGTTCTTTTTTCCATTTCCAGGAGTGTATATATTGTTCCAGGAGGGAAAAGAAAGGTCAGGTACAGTGGAATATGGCACTAAGACATTGCAAACATGAGTCTGGGACTCACAGAAGTAGTAAAACTTAATGGACTTTGCCCAAGTGTATCTGAATCTGACATTTAGCATACACGTTTAGTATAAAATATGAAAAATATGGAAATTGTGACCGATATGAACGCACTCAGCTGCTCACTCTTTTTATGTTGGAAGAAGTTTACTAATGGAACCGTAAATTGTGGTGACACAGAAACTGAAAGGAGGTTACTTTAAATAAAATCTCGTGAAGGGTCTCACAGAGAGATCCTTCATCACACACAATTTCCAGGGGAAAGTCTGTGTAGGGTGTGGTTTTTCCATCCAAAGACATATCCAAGTAGGCTCTAACTCAGACCTCCAACGTAGAAAAATTAAGTATTTTGGAAAAAATATGAACGGTTTAAAAAATCAGAATTAAAAGCAGGCAACCAGAGCTATAACCTAAAATATTACTTCATAGTAAAAATTTATATTTTAATTATTTATTCATTTGGCACTGACTTCAGTATTTAATTGAAACTGTGAGTTGAAGAGCAAAACTCTGTTAGACACTGTGTTGCTCTTTCACTTGAAGAAAAACGATCAGCCTTTTCATGGGCCAAGTAAGAATAGTTCTATGTAATACGAATCAAAGACTACTGGATATTTACAATAAAAATAATATGCATTTGTGCTTGAGAAAAGAAAATAAGCAACAATGATACTAGGCAGACACCATAGGAAAAACAAAATATTTAATACCAAATGAGGTTGGGTAAAGCATCATAGAAAACGAATACATTAGACACCAATAAGCAAAAACAGAATCGACACGATCTAATAAGAAATGACTTTCAGATAAAGACAGATTAAGCAAAATATGATTACCATAAGCAATGACAATTAAATAAAGGACAAATAAGCAAACAATTATTTAGAAAATTTTTATTGTTCGCTTAAATGCGTCAAGACTTGAAAATTGAAACTGAATTGGCTCAATCCAGAGAGTTTAATGTAAAAACAAACGCCAGCTCAATTAACGTAATTACTGGTGACCATGTAACTCTAAATTCTACTTGAGGAAGGTCACTCGCAATATTATTGTATTCGTTGCACTCGAAATTGACACTTGTCACTGCACAAACACAACAGTTGTTGGTCGAAAACTTTGCGAGACCGTTGTCGAGGGAATAATGGGGAGGGACTCGTTGTCGCAGCTGCCAGTGGTCATAGAGTGTTCATCAATTAGACGCGATCTTGCTGCAATCGAAGATCTGTAGACCTCTCCGAGACGACTCGTGTGGACCGTCTCTCAATGCAGTTGTGCCAAGGTAATATTCTCGTTGCGATATGCCAAAGTATGGTTAATGGCAGGTTCCTGTGTAGGGGTGGCACGAATGAGCTTTCCTATGTGCCCCCCCTCAGCTACAGAGAACCTTGCCTATCATCTGCTACGTCCGCAGCTCATGGTCTAGTGGCTGCACAGTACCCGTGGTGTAGCGGTTATGGTACTAGACTATTGCATGGAGCGTCGCGAGTTCAAGACTCACCTGAACTGTAAAAGTTTGCCGGCATGGTAGCTCAGCGTGTTCGGTCAGGATCAACAAAAAAAAAAAACGAACTTGAACGGGTGTCATTGTGACGTCCGCAACGACCAAACACAACGATCAACAACGAACAAAATGAAAAAAAGTGGCTTGCGTTGCTGCCTCTGGATCACGGAGTCCTGGGTTCGATTCCCGGCAGGGTTGGGGATTTTTTTCTGCCCAGGGACCGGGTGTTTGTGTTGTCCTTATCATTTTATCCTTATCATTGTTATTCGTGACAGTGGCTCGATTGGACTGTGTAAAAAAAATGGACTGTGTAAAACTTGGGACTTTGTACGGGCGCTGATGAACGCGCAGTTGAGCGCTCCACAAACCAAACATCATCATCATCATCATCTACTACAGCGATCGTGCTGTCAACAAACGGCCTCATGTGGGTAAGTCTATTGGCCTGCCCTTCTGACGATTCATGTTATCTGTCGCCTGCGTCCATGCATAGTACACGCTCGCTGTGCACCAAGTTTTCTCCAATGACAACTTGGTCCTCTACAGCATGGGTCGAGTAATGTCAGTTCACACACTTTCTGCCCCATTCTTGTCACGGTGGGCGGGTAGTGCATGAGCACTGGTCGCAGCATTTACACATGTGTCACCCTTGCAGGCGGCTCATGCTCAAACACTGGCCTTGCCATTTTGACAAATGTCATGTGAGCGCCCAGTAGTACTGTCAAAACATCGGGTAGTTGACACCGCGGTGTGTAGTGCTCAGCCGGCCACGCACGTGATATCTCTCGCCGTCTTTTGTAATCCCTTGCCCAGTATCACCGCCTCGGAAGCAAAAACTTGACCACAGGTAATGGGGGCTGCCGCTTCGCCACCAGAGTAAAGGCCGATTCCCACTAGGGCTGCCGCGCACCAAAACCGCGCGTCAGCGGCGTGGTTGCCATGGAAACGGCGTCAGCGGCACGGCGCGGCGGGCTCTGCGTCGCGGTTTGACCATGTCGAACCGCTTCCGCTGCCGCGTGCCGCGCTCCAGGTGCGCGCCGCCAATCACAGAACGCGCTGAGCGTGATGTCAGGTGCGGAACCCCGGGCCACACGAACTTTCTCCGAACCGCTGGCGCGGACACAGCGGCAGCTATGAAACACTTATCATCCGATTCCAAGGAAACTATTCGGTAGAAAAATTTGATTCTTGGGCATATTACAGACTGATATCTTCTCTCGATAAAGGACCGAATTTCTTTTCGTTATTCGTCGTGGTTACTTGCTGTATCGCATTTACGTAAACCTTTATACGAAATTTTAATGAGTGTGCAGAGGTAAATACGCATTGCGTGGACTTTGCGTACAGTTCATTTTAGGTAATACATTATTGCGTATGAAATTTAGTCAACATATCGAAATTGTTTTTAAAGCTGAGAGCAGACCGATAGCTATCACTGTTCTCGAGATATTGAATGATATGTTGGTGGATGGGCTGTGCGGTGACCGTGCGCGGGTCGCTTGCGACGCGACCGATACTTCGTCCTGCTCGTCGTAAACCATGTGGTTGTATCAACTGCAAATTTCGTAAACGGTTCAAGAAATCGAAATGTGTTTTTTTGCAAACGATAACTTGTAAAAAGTCATGTATTTCGTCGCATGATAAATATCCAAAATCTGTTTATCTACCGAGATATGAAAGAAACTACAGTTTTTCGGAAGGGATAGATGAATTTTTTTAAACGGCATTTAATAGAATGTGGAATTAGAAGTTAAACCGAGACTAATTTGCTGGTATGTCATAAGATGTAATTTGCTAAGTATCCACAGCTATTGGTTATTTCCTTTGGACGCAGCAAACGTTTTTTTTCTATATCCAGTGTACTTTATTGGTTCAAGACGCGTTTTGCCTTTTACTTTAAGGCATCTTCGGTGGAATCTAGAATGATTCAGTTTTGTTTTGATATGTGATGCTTGCAGATTATAAAACAGTTCACTTTTTTTTTACGTGAATAACTGATTACTTACAGTGAATCGAGTTTTTGGCGGACATCTGAGTTTCTCCTCACCTGGTCACATGCTGGGGGTTGAACTAAAACTTAGATTATGGAACATAAGCACATTTTCATGTTCGCTCTTTTTTCTTCTGTCACTAGCTGTAGACATTTTACCGAAAACACTGAATTGAAGTCGTAATTAGTGTGTTCACCTTATGTCCCTTCCTGTTTGGTTTGTTTATGTACATGTTGCCAACCTGAAGAATTATATGCTGAAAACTAATGTTTGTTTATCTCTGTTCTCCTTATATCTGTATGGTATGTGTGTGGCTAGCCAGTGATAGTTATAGAAAGTTGAAAGTGAATGCAGTAGTTGTCAGACAGTTGTAGAAAGATTTTGTGTTCAGCTGATTTCAGTTTTGGTTTAAATGTTTTGTGGAGGAGTGCATTGAAGAGTAAATTCACTGCTTACATTAATAGATAAAATAGTAGAATAGCATTTCAACAGATGATTAATATCAGAATGCTATCACCCAACCCCTTTGTCCCCATTCGTTGACAACTCATAATATGTCCTGTCAACTTACCCCTCTTGTATTCGAAGTTGTGCCGTAATTTCCTCTTCCTCCTCTATTTAATTCCGTTCCTCTTCTTTAGTTACACGATCCTCATATCTAATCTTCAGCATTCTTATTAAGCACCATGTTTTGAAAGTGTCCATTGTCTTCTTGACAGAACTGTTCATCGCCCACATTTCACTTACATACAAGGCTGCACTCCACACAAATACCTTTGTAAAATAGTACCCAGTCATTAGAATTTATATTCGATGTGAACAAATTTTCTTTTTCAGAACGCTTTTCTTGCTATTCACTGACTTCATTTCATATCCTCTCTACTTCTACCTTCTCAATTACTGCTTCCCTTTCAAGTAATTGAAGTCTTATAAATGCAGTTTGGTTTCGGTACAAGTTGTAGATAATCTTGTGGCCCTGTGTTTTATCGATGACATCTCCAGAGCTTCAAAGAATGTTTTAATTAAGATTGTCAAAATCTCTCTCTTAACATGCAAATGATATAAACACAGTTGCGCAGTTCTTCAGTGTGTCTACTTAGCTAAGTGGTAGGATCAGTATTGCCTTGCGTGTTCAGACATCTCACAGGAATCTAACATTGAGCTTATGTTAGTTTGTACAACCCCTCCCCCTCTCCTCTCTACATATTCCTTCCACTTTCTAGCCTTCTCTTATTTGCTTAGTTCTGGCTTGCCAAATGAGTTCTTGACTGTTGCTTCTCCTTTGAGCAAAGTTTTCTTTGCTCTTTCTCATTTTCATTCCCTTATGTTCTCCAAGTGCAAAATCGCGTTGCAATTTTCGACTTTCTGTCAACGTCATGTTTAGACATGTCTATTTCCTATGGCCTACTTTATTTGCTGCATTTTTATATTTTTCCCTCGTGTCAAATTTAATATATCACGTTTTATCTAACGATTTCTACTGTACCTTCTTCCCATTCACATACTCTGTAGCACTGACCACTTCTTCTCTCAAAGATATCCATTCGTATTCAAGCGGATTCCTTCCTTTGTTTCAGTCAGTCGTTGCATTACGGTAACTTTAAGATTATCGAATAACTGTGGGTCTTGACTTATTCAAGTTCCATTTCCTTAATTTGCCACCGTTTACTGTCTCTTTAGTTGTAAACCACAGCTCATAACCAATAAATTATTGTAGGTTTGCGTCTGCACCAGGAAATGTCTTATAATTTAAAATCTGGTTTCGAAAGCTTTGTTCCAAATATGTATTATTCTTTCATGATTCTTAAGCAAGGTGCTGGCGATGATTACATTATGCTCTGTGTGAAATTCTATCTGGTGGCTTCCACTTTCATCCCTTCCCCCCAAGTCTTTGTGTTCTTACTGTTTTCCTGTACCTGCTACCATATCACATTTTAAATTTTTGTCTCGCTTAACTATCTGAATAATCTCTTTTGTCGTACATTGTTTCAATGTGTTAGGAGATAGTGAACAATCATGAGTGGTAGTCATCAAATCTGTTTATGGTGAAATGAGAAAATATGAATAATGAAATATGTGAAAGAGAACATTGTACAGAAAGTGAAAACATGGTATGTCTTCACCCAACTTCGTCTTTCCTACATGTAGGTGTAAGATACAGTTAATCAAACGCACCGGGCGTTTCAGTGGGTCTTGCCCCGTACCTCAGTGGCTGTCCGTCATTGGCTACCGCTAGCGTCTGCCGCTTCCAGATGGGAACGCCAATTCCGCGAGCCGCTGCGTCAGCGGCGTGGTTGCCATGGAAACGGCGTCAGCGGCACGGCGCGGCGGGCTCTGCGTCGCGGTTTGACCATGTCGAACCGCTTCCGCTGCCGCATGCCGCGCTCCAGGTCCGCGCCGCCAATCACAGAACGCGCTGAGCGTGACGTCAGGTACGGAACCCCAGGCCACACGAACTTTCGCCGAACCGCTGGCGCAGACGCGGCGGCAGCTATGAAATACTTATCATCCGATTCCAAGGAAACTATTCGGTAGAAAAATTTTATTCTCGGGCATGTTACAGCCTGATATGTTCTCTCGATAAAGGACCGAATTTCTTTTCGTTATTCGTCGTGGTTACTTGCTGTATCGCATTTACGTAAACCTTTATACGAAATTTTAATGAGTGTGCAGTGGTGAAAACGCATTGCGTGGACTTTGCGTACAGTTCGTTTTAGGTAATACATTATTGCATGTGAAATTTAGTCAACATATCAAAATTGTTTTTAAAGCTGAGAGCAGATCGATAGCTATCACCGTTCTCGAGATATTGAATGATATGTCGGCGGACGGGCTATGCCGTGACCGCGCGCGGATTGCTCGCGACGCGACCGGTACTTCGTCCTGCTCGTCGTAAACCATGTGGTTGTATCAACCGCAAATTTCGTAAGCGGTTCAAGAAATCGAAACGTGTTTTTTTTGCAAACGATAACTTGTGAAAAGTCATGTATTTCGTCGCATGATAAATATCCTAAATATGTTTATCTACCCAGATACGAAAGTAACTACAGTTTTTCAGAAGGGATAGATGAATTATTTTAAACGGCATTTAATAGCATGTGGAGTGAGAAACCGAAACTAATTTGCTGGTATGTCATAAGATGTAATTTACTAAATATCTACAGCTATTGATTATTTCCTTTGCTAAGTAACAAACTTTTTTTTCTTTATCCAGTGTACTTTATTGATTCAAGACGCGTTTCGCCTTTTACTTGAAGGCATCCTCGGTGGAATCTAGAATGATTCAGTTTTGTTTTGATATGTGATACTTGCAGATTATAAAACAGTTCACATCTTTTTCTACATGTGTGACTGATTATTTAAAGTGAATCGAGTTTTTGGCGGACATATACGTTTCCCCTCACCTGGTCACATGCTGTAGGTTGAACTAAAACTTAGATTATGGAACATAAGCACATTTTCATGTTCGCTCTTTTTTCTTCTGTCACTAGCTGTAGACGTTTTACCGAAAACTCTGATTTGAAGTCGTAACTACAGTGTGTTCACCTCATGTCCCTTCCTGTCTGGTTTGTTTATGTACATGTAGCCAACCTGCAGAATTATATGCTGAAAACTAATGTTTGTTTATTTTTGTTCTCCTTATATCTGTATGTGTGTGTGGCTAGCCAGTGATAGTTATAGAAAGTTGAAAGTGAATCCAGTAGTTGTCAGACAGTGGTAGAAAGATTTTGTGTTCAGCTGATTTCAGTTTTGGTTTAAATGTTTTGTGGAGGAGTGCATGGAAGAGTAAATTCACTGCTTACATTAATAGATAAAATAGTAGAATAGTATTTCAACAGATGATTATTATCAGAATACTATCACCCAACCCCTTTGTCCTCACTCTTTGACGCCCCATTATATGTCCTGTCAACTAACCCCTATTGTTGTTAAAGTTGTGCCGTAATTTCCTCTTCCTCCTCTGTTTAATTCCGTACCTCTTCATTAGTCACACGATCCTCGTATCTAATCTTCAGTATTCTTATTGATCACCACGTTTTGAAAGCGACCATTGTCTTCTTGACAGAACTGTTCATCGTCCACGTTTCACTTACATACAAGGCTGCACTCCACACAAATACCTTTGTAAAATAGTATCCAACCATTAGAATTTATATTCGATGTGAACAAATTTTCTTTTTCAGAACGCTTTTCTTGCTATTGACAGTCTTCAGTCAGGTTTGCGTCTGCACCAGGAAATGCCTTACAATTTAAAATCTGGTTTCGAAAACTCTGTTCCAAATATATATTCTTTCGTGATTCTTAAGCAAGGTGCTGGCGATGATTACATTATGCTCTGTGGGAAATTCTATCAGGTGGCTTCCACTTTCATCCCTTCCCCCTAGTCTTTGTGTTCTTACTGTTTTCGTGTACCTGCTACCGTATCACATTTTAAATTTTTGCCTCGCTTAACTATCTGAATAATCTCTTTTATCGTACATTGTTTCAATGTGTTAGGAGATAGTGAACAATCATGAACGGTAGTCACGAAATCTTTTTATGTTGAAATGAAAAAAACATGAATAATGAAATATGTGAAAGAGTACATTGTACAGAAACTGAAAAAATTGGTATGTCTTCACCCAACTTCGTCTTTCCTTCATGTACGTGTAAGATATAGTTATTAAAACACATCGGTCGTTTCGGTGGGTCCCACCCCGTACCTCAGTGGCTGTCCGTCATTGGCTACCGCTAGCGTCTGCCGCTTCCAGATGGGAACGCCAATTCCGCGAGCCGTCGCGTCAAAGCGGAAAACGCTTGCGCTGCCGTTGCTGCACGCCGCACTGCCGCGCTCTAGTGGGAACCGGCCTTAAGGGTTGAGCGCGTGGCCTCTTTGTATTCCGGATGGCACCTGCTCTGAGCCGAGTAGGGCAGGCCCGGTAATGGCCGTGAAATCCCCACTCTTAGTAACAGCTAAGTGACTCGCTCCAAGAAGGGGAAGACAGCAAGCACGGCGCTGGCCTTCCGATTGGAGTTTCGCCTTTCGATACCAGAGCTGGACTACGAGAAATATTCCACGAGGTATATTAACACAACATAAAAATTAATAGTCAATGTGTACTTCTGGTTGCAAGAAAACTATAATAATCCTATTGCTTAGTGACACAATACAAGTGAATTACCGTAAGAATTTTACTAATTGGCATTAAAACAAAGTTAATCGAAGCACCATGCTGCGGTATAAAGAAAATAAATTATCCCAAGAAGTTTAAAAAATGTGGAAACGAAACTTAATTTTAACTTACCACGACGCAATATGAAATAAGAAAACTCATTTGACTTAGCAAAATGGAAATCGCTGTTGCATCACCAATAACAACATTTAACTTACTCATTGCACTTCAAAAAATAAAAAAGAAGAAAATTCTCATCGCTTTAAATGAAATCATTATCAGAACACAGATCAGTCCCACATCGCACTATGTTGTGGTTTTGTTGAACAAGACCATTATTTTAATCATTTTCAATTTCTCTTCAACAGAAATGAGACCAAATGTCTCTTACTTAGATTAGAAAATTTGCTGTTGGGCTAGGAAGGGAAAAAAAGGATACTCTTGGTGTTATTACATCACAACATTTACCTAGACTAAATACTCCTACCTACACACAGACATACAAACATACTATATAATGCTTACTACTTCGATATGTACACAAACACGTGACATGCCAATAGTACTACACCGAACACACACTGCAAACACATTCCAGCCACATCTAAACCATCTGTTACCAAGCACATTGAACAAATGTGTGGCATTTTTTCTTCTATACGACATCCCCACTCTTCTCAGTGATCGTCGACTTGCTCATGGATTGAGCCCAAGATGGTTAATCAATAATAGAATACACGACCATTATTAAAAACATATATACAGTTAAGATCAATTTCATTTTATCATTAAATACACACATATTCAGCGTTCACAACTAATACATTAGGCATTACTACAAAGAATCTCATGGAAGTTACACTGACATTTTAACTTCTATGTTCAAGCAACAAAGTAAATAGGCAAGATACCATTGTCACCCAACCATCCTGGTGATTCTCTCATCTGTTGGCATCCTACTCATTCAAGGAAGGGCTTTATGTTGGATACATGGAGAAATCTTCTCGATCATCTAGATTGAAGTGTCTCCACCTCTAGCCCGTTGGGTGTGGAATGCGCCACAGCCGATATGGTCCACTGAAAAAATTAAGGAATTTCTTACAGAGGGCAGAACAATTATTTGACAACTTGTGTTTTCTGACGAGGACCTTTTGTCCTACGTGAAACACAATTCTCCTGATTTCGTTCTTATGTGCCCTCCTTCTAGACTCTGCAGCTTGCCTGATAGTCTTTAGTGCCAAATCTACAGTTATCTTACGCTATAGTCTTCACTCGTTTGGCAAGAAAATTGTATTCTATGTTTCTTCTTTTTCAGCACCAAGGTTGGAGGTAACATAGTTGATGAATGTTGCTGTTTATTCAGTATACCCTGGAAGGATTTCAGGTGCTTATCCAATGTCAAAAGGTTATGATGATAATAAATTTTGCAGAGTTTCACAAGTTGTCTTGTTACATGTTCCGCAGGATTACAACTAGGCTGGTGTAATGACATGAATATGGGCTGTACTATTTGATGCCTATGCATTCGTAACCAAAGTCACGAATGAAACTGTGGACTGTTATTCGAAATCACCCATTACATGGGTCCCACCTTCACAAGGAATGGTTCAAGAAGGTCTTCGCCACGGTTTTTCGAGTTGCTCTCCTCAGCAGCATGAAAGAGGCATTGAGGTTAACTCCAAGGACACAAACACGTAGACAAAGCCACACCTAGTACGTGTTAGTGACCCAAACAAGTCAACTGCAGCAATGTCACGTAGTTCACTCGGAATTATTGGATGGAAAGGTGCAACATACGTCACCATAACTAGTTTAGCCCACTGATAAGGTCCACATACTCTAATGGCAATAAGTATATGTCTGAGCATATCATTAAAACAACAGGTCCCATGCAGCTTTTCGAAACACTTCGTCACGCCTGTAACTTAAGTATATGTACCACAAAACTTGCCGTGTGGTCTAAGGCGCCTTGCCACGGTTCGCGTGACTGCCCCCGTCGGAGGTTCGAGTCGTCCCTCGGGCATGTGTGTGTGTGTTGTCCTTAGTGTAAGTTAGTTTCAGTTAGATGAAGTAGTGTGTAATCCTAGGGACCGATGACCTCAGCAGTTTTGTTCCATAGGAACTTACCACCACCACCACCACAAGAACTTTTTCACAAGTGCGTTGGGAATCGCCGGCGGCCACCGCATGTCGTCCGAAGCACGCCTTATAAATAGAACACTGTCTTTAATTAGGTAGAACTGACGAAGCGCCGCTTTATTGCGATCGCCCCACATTTCCTTGATGTGTCTCAAGACCTCATCTCTATCCTGCGAGTGCTCAATATTTCGCAGAGAAATTGTGACAGGATACTCAAGGGCCACCCTCTTCAGATACAAGATGCTGAAGCTATTTTCACTGAGATCTCTATCTGCTTGGACTAAACATACTGTTGCATGCTAGAGGGTGTCTGCAACAACAGTTTTATTCCCAGGAATGTACTCCACTGTAAACCGGAATTCTTGCAGATACAATGCACATCATGCCAGTCTCCCTTGTGTCAACTTAGCAGTCATCAGGAACTGCAGGGCTCGGTGATCGGTAAACACCCTTGTTGTCCTATCAAATAAGTAGTACTTGCAAGTCGGGAAACTCCCACACTACCACGACCACCTCCAACTCCATCACAGAATAATTTCTTTCACAATGCGTGAGCACACAGCTCGTGAAGGAGAGACAGCTCACTACCTTTTTCCGCTTGAAATAAAACAATATCCAAGCCTGACAGTCAGCTATCTGTCATAAGGCAGCAATCTTTGAACAAGTTGGGGTGTGTGGGAATCAGTGCATTGATTAATGTATCCTTAAGTCTCATGAATTCGTCTTAAGCCTGCTGGTCAAAATCGCAAGAGTATTTTTCCCAGTCAGGGCACAGACTGGTGAAAATCAGGATTAGATTCATGAAGCGCTTCTAGGAATTGCATGAACCTAAAAATCCCCTCAATGGCTTCTTGCTGGTTGGAACTGTACATTGCACTAATTTAGTTGCGATTGGGTCGTATCCCAACCGCAGATACGATATACCTCAAAAATTTGATGTTCTTACTACCATATTGTGACTGCCGATGTAAGAGCTCGTCTGAACTCTGCGGTCTATCCGTTCCTGGCATTATAATAGCATTCACGTGTCTGGAACCTAACACTAATTGTGCAGATCCATCATGTTTCGGCACGACTAATGGTGAATTGTAGGAGCTCACCACTCGTTCAGTCACACCTAAATGCAGCACATCATTAATTTCCCACTCTTTTTGCGCCTTATACATTAGCAGAATGGAGTATGGCTTGACAAAGAAACAGGTTGTGCTCACCCAACCTAAACTGAAACATGAAGCCTTTGATAGGGCCCGGGGCATCCAAAAGTACCTGAGCGTTATCTTGCATAATGTGGAACAATGTCTTTAGGTCGACTTCTAATGCTCCAACCCCAGTAATACACCTTTCCGCAATCATCACAAAAACAACCTCTCTCTGCCGCTCGTTGGACAGAAAATTCAACTCACTAACGTAGTTGACAAGGACCTCCGGTTCAGGTCGCGATGCAGATAGAGTACGATAACACAAGCAGCTCACTTCACACTTTCTGCCCAAGACACATTCATTGAAAACTAAAATTATATGGCGTCCCTCGATTTTAACATTCATTATTCATCCATCCAGGCCAATCACTGTCTAATGGGTGTTAATAAAATCAGTCCCCAGAATTGCTTCCACAAAAATTTTGGAAATTTGCGGTAAGGTCTTATGGGACCAAACTGCTGAGGTCATCGGTTCCTAAGCTTACATACTACTTAATCTAACTGAAACTAACTTACGCTAAGGAGAACACACACACCCATGCCCGAGGGAGGACTCGAACCTCCGACGGCGGGAGCCGCGCGAACCGTGGCAAAACGCTATAGACTGCGCGGCTACCCCGGGCGGCTTGCTTCCACATTCATTAACGTAACAATCAATAAATTTAATTCAAATTCCTTCCCTTGACACATAAAAATAACCTGAGACTGTTTCTGATTTCGATACCCTTTTCATTGATCGCTCTCCTCATCTTCGTTCCTTGCTATGGAAAGGTGAGCAGACTGTTTCTGATTTCGATACCCTTTTCATTGATCGCTCTCCTCATCTTCGTTCCTTGCTATGGAAAGGTGAGCCAAGCTCCCACCTTCTCACACTTTCGAAATGCTACTTCATTCAGAATACCAAAGGGATTACCAGTGTCTAGAATGCATGTGACACTTCCCTAATCGAGATTGTCACTACAGGACTAACACCTGAAACTGTCATATTAGTCGTTTCACGCAGTAGTTCCTCCGTCACATTGTCCTTTGCAACAAACTGTACATCGCAGATTCCTATCCTACTTCGTTCTGCTACGATGCCCTGCGCATCTGACAGCCGTCATTGTGTTGTCTGTGGTCTGTTGTTTGGTCGATTATGGCAGAGATTAGATGACGTTATCTCAACGTCGGATTCACAACGATGTTCTGGTTCAGTTTTTCACCACACTAATTAGGTAAATGATCATGATTGCCATAACTATTCCAAGCTCCATTCGGTCACGCCTATAGTTTTCCTGCATTACCATTCCGATCACTGCCACCTTTATGGTACCAGTTGTTTCAGTATTGTTGGTGTCGGTTGTCATGCTGGTCATACTAGCATGAGTGGTCCCTCCCTCTCACCCACGTCGTACTCCCACGTCGTACTCCACCTCTTCCAGTAGGGTTTTAAATGTTTCATGGGGTCCTTGGACGTACTGGCTAGCAGTATGTGACGAAGGTGAGACGGCAGCTCCGTAGTACATATACGAATACGTTCCATTGGCCTCTATGGATTATACAAGAATTAACTGCGCTGAACCATGTACGCAAACATGCGCAGCGAGCTCGTAAAGCGTAAATTTAGGTTTGGCAGCGTTATAATGCCATATTTTACTTGGTCACGCACCATTTCCGACCAGTAAGCCCAAAGGAACGCCGATTCGTACTCGGTGTTGCAGTACCACGTAACTGATCTCATCCCTACTGCGCGGTTCTCTCTCTAGATATCCGTATATGGAATCAATTTTATGTTCACTGGGCCATGTGGTAAGCAAAGTAAACTGAAATTAGTCCACCCAGGCTCGGGGACGAATTCTGTTACTATCATCGTCTGTTACACACATCGAATCGTCGCACTATGAGGAAATGCTTATATTCGAAGGCGCGTGTCTCTCCTCTTGGAGAAAACTTGCACAAATTCTCATGCCTTCCTTGCCCACGTGATAACACTCTCATGCCTGAGGTCAAATTCATCTTCATCCCCTGAGTCCCTGTCCTCATTACTTCACCTAGCCTTTTCATAGTACGTATCCCTTTCTTCATCACTACTGATTCAATTTTCAAGCAGAGATATGTGCTAATGTAAATCTACCGTAATCCCCCTTTGCGACTCACTGGCCTCGTACAGAGTTTGTTGAAACCTCAACAAGAAGCGCACTCTCTCTGTCTCATTTGCTGCTATCGGCGTGGTTCGTTCACTACTCGCAGATACATAAAATTTATTCATACTCTCCGTAAGCTTCGCGACATAGAGCTAAACTTTAAAATTTTCCTCCTCACAATCTAGTTTTAGTTGCTCAAAACGCTCTTCGAGTGAGGAAATGACCACACTATTACCTCCGATCTTTGCACTTACGTATTTATTGTCCTCCGCCCTCGAGCTCCCCTACTAACGGAGCCTAAACTGAAAAAAAAACAACTCACATATAACATAAAACGAGAGAAACAACGGCGAATCCACAAAAGAGCCGTTTACAAATTGGATATTCCTTGAAACAACACAGACGTTGTCTAAGCTCTAAGGGGGAAAATTAATTAATTGACACATTTTACATCCTACGAAAACCGAACACTTTTTCAGAAGATTTCCAAGAAAGAGTGTAATTTAGGGTGAGGGGCGCCATGTAAAAGGCTCTTATGTTAGATGCAAAAGGTTAAAATATTAAATAGAGAACCACAGTCATCGCTTCTGCTACCGCTAGCTTGCGCACTTCGCAGAAATTTGCTCATTTAAAGTTTGTGACTGTAGCCTGAATAGTCTTGACTCTGGTTTGGTAGTTGAAGGCTGTGGATTTAAGAGTGTAAAATCCAACCTATCTAACCTTGGACTAATTTAAATAACTCATAGTTCATGAAAAGCAATGGCCCGTATTCAGTTACTGCGCAAGGAAGTGCTATAGGATGCGCCTTATATCAGAGGTTTATGGGCGTAGGAGTGATCTCACTTACTGAAAGCCTGCACACAACTATGAGTAAAAATGAACATTTATTGACATCGATAACTTAATTAAAAGCACCTGTGAACGTAAAAAATGTGAAGATTGCTGGTGCCTAACATATATTAAGTTCCATACTTGATGTATCTTAAAACTTTCTTCTGAGTCCGCTGCTAAATTCGTGGTTTATTGGATGGGAATAATCAAAGGATGGGTTAACCATACACGCACGTAACATCCATATGCAATTGATGAGCTGTACACAGAGGAGGAAAGAAACAACAAAAGACCTCCACTATGATCAAGAGAGATGCTGCTCCGTCGATTTTAACAAGCGGAATGAATATGTAGAATTACCGCTGAAATGTACAGGCGAAGATCAAAACATGAAGTAAAAACACATTTAATTTAAATAAACTGTCTTGGAATGAGACTAAGGAAGCTATAGCACAAACAGCTCTTAAACCAGAACAGGAGCACACGAGCACGTGATAAGATAAGTACCGAACACACAGGAATTTCAGAATGGAACTGCACTGACTTTATCGTAATGGTAACAAGATGAGAGAGTTAAAAGCTCTTAAACATGAACACTAACACGTGGCGGTAATGAACAAAGGCAAGTACCGAATAATGGAAGCTGCAGAATAAAACGAATGGAAAACTCAATGGAAAAATCACAATGGTATCACATAGTGCACACACACTCGCGTTTAGAAAAATGAAAAGCTGCTTGAACTGGATCGTTACCCATTCAACACACCTCCAGGTATTCAAGTGACTAGTTGAATCAAACAGTCTCCTACGATGTCATCTAAAACTCCAAGTATTTAACACTCGTGATATTAAAATAAAATTTCTCACACAAACTGGTAGATTATATAAGGCTATAAGAGAAAAGCTTTAGGACTTCAGCTAAACAGAAAACTTACACAAATTCAAACATTAACTAGACTATTGAGAAGAAGCTCTTACTAGTAACCGCTCTTACAAAGCTGCCAGCGGCCTATGAAGAGCTCCCCTAACGAAACCGGGGTTTATCTCTCCAACGGAAGAGATAAGAGAGCAGGCCTACTGTACTGTACCATCCTACACAAAAGATTCGACCAAGGCAAACTGAAACCTCTTTGCTACATACCAACCATCTACTAAGGTTGGCCACACTGTCACTGTAACGGACTACTCTACGCCCTAGGTGATGTACATATACGAGGGCTATTCGGAAAGTAAGGAACGATAGGTCGCGAAATGGAAACCACGGTGAAAATCAAAACTGTTTTATTTACAACAGTTAGCTACAGCTTCCAGCTACTTATCTCCGTAGTCGCCGATCTGACTTAGACGTTTGTCGTAGCGTTGTACCAACTTTCCAATACCCTCGTTATAGATGGCAACCGCCAGTGCTTTCCGCCAAATCTCTACGCTGGTCTACAGCTCGTTGTCTGTGCCAAAATGTTGTCTTCATAGCCAGCGGTTCAAGAGAGCAGAGATGAAACTCTGAGGGAGACAATTACGGGCTGTATTGTGGGTAATCAAACATTTCCAATTGAAAACGATGCAGGAGCATCTTCATTGCCCCTGCAGAATGCGGCTAAGAATTGTCTTGAAGAAGAAAGCGTACGACAGTTATGTAATGTTGGCTGCATAGCTTCAGGCGAAATTTCTCACCAGGCCCTCGTACTTGACGGGAGACACTATTGTTCTAGGTATCTTTATGTGCTCCCTGTGTGCTCAGAACTCAAAAGAACGACGTAACGCGATCCACGGGCATACTAGAGACACTGCCCAACACACCGGTGCAAAACTTCATCGGATTTTCACTGTGGTTTCCATTTCGCAACCGATTGCTCCTTACTTTCCGAATAACCCTCGTAATTCGTAACTGCATATACATATTTATTCGTTTTATTATTCCAGGAGGGAAAGGAAAGGACAGTTACAGTGGAATGTGGCGTTGAGATATTGTAAACATGAGTATGGGACTCAGAGAAGTAGGAAAATTTAATGGACTTGCATCTGAATCTTACAAGTAGCAGAGAAGTCTAGTATTAAATATGAAAAAAAAAATGCATGAACTGTGGTTGATATGAACGCACTCAGTTGCTCACTCTTTTTATACTAGAGGAAATTTACTTACCGAAGCGTAAATTGAGATGCCAGATATACTGAGATGAGGTTATTGAAAAAAATTTAAAAAATAAAAACTCGTGAAGGGGCTCACATAGAGACCGTTTACTGTTAGTTCGTATTTTGTTGATAATTGCATCCGTTTTTCAGGAGGTGCATAGTGCTGTATTCACTTCTAAGCCCAGCGTGTTTCTTTGCATGATTATAATCCAGTTTTTATACACTTTGTGATAATTTTGGTAGATATATCATACAACATGGAGAGAGTGTTCGTAGGTCATTACTGTCTCATATCCAGTATATCTCTTTTTTTAGTAGAGTAATTCAATTTTTGAGTATTGTCATTATCCACCATACTGGGGAGTCATATAATTTGTTCATCTCATGTATTTCCAGAACCGTTTAAGATTTCACAATTCTGTTCTCATCCAGACGAATTATAAAAAAGTCCTCACTTCGCTATGTATAGGCTTTTGGTGGCTTTGGTGCCACATTGCGGTTCATTTCAGGACTGAATTACATTCACTGCTGTGGCTCACATTAGAATGTAAAAGATTGTTTTTCAAATATCTTTAATAAAACGTGTTTTATAAATTTTTTGACGGTGTATGACGTACTTTTATCATATCTCTTATTAAATTAGAACGTGGTCCTTGCTTATACAAAAGATTTGTCAAAGGATTTGACAGTGTAATTCTGGCACATATCTGGTCGTGTCAGAAGAGTTAGGCTGGTTTCCCACTCCACTATGAAAAATGGACAAGGCAGGTGGACTCGGAGTGTGAGAAAGTTTCAGTCAGTTGGAGACTATGTTCTTGAGCTAAGGCAGACTGCAGACACCCCTACATAAAATTGGCGGCAATTTATTAAAGGAAACTTTTGGAAGTTAACGAATGAAGAAAATTAATGTGACGGATGATGGCAGAAATGGTTGATCTTTGACGAATGGCACCGTTCACAGGCAAGTGAGAGACTGTTAGGGGTGGTCAATAAGAAGTAGAGCCCGGTGTTCGGGGATGTTTACACACAACTCGTTACCGAACGAAGACATTATAGCTTTTTAGCTGGAAGTGACTGAAACGTTAAAGGTCCCTCGTGAAATATTCGATGTGATTTTCAACAAGAAAAGACAATGATAACAGATATAATATATGCGGCGCTCGACATTGTACCTAGTCATTCCGATAGCAACACTGACTATGGATTTTTACTGGTTCTCATTTGGCCTTGATTGTATCATATACAAGATATAAATTTCTTCGTCACTTAACACAAATGGACAGCCAAATAAGGTGGCATCTAGTTTCTTAAATGAAAAAACACTAAACATTGTTTAGTGACAATAGCGAGACCTTCATGACAACACTTACTTTGACAGTTGCGAATGTCTATGTTAGGTTCAAATGGTTCAAATGGCTCTGAGCACTATGGGACTCAACTGCTGAGGTCATTAGTCCCCTAGAACTTAGAACTAGTTAAACCTAACTAACCTAAGGACATCACAAACATCCATGCCCGAGGCAGGATTCGAACCTGCGACCGTAGCGGTCTTGCGGTTCCAGACTGCAGCGCCTTTAACCGCACGGCCACTTCGGCCGGCGTCTATGTTAGAAGCTGGCATCTGCGAAGAGGAATTCCTATTTGGACAACAAGAGGGAATGAGGTAAGCAGACCTCTCTTCCAACAATAAGCGCATCACCGAGTGCTGAGTTTTAGGATTTACTCTCGCAGTTTATCCAACATAGCCCTGCATGTGCAACTCCACGTAGGGTACAACTTACGGAGTTAGCATAATAGAGGATGTTTGACTATTATAGGCACAAACGAAAGGGCCGAGTAGAAGACAATGAAACAAGGAAATAATTCTCATAAACATAAGGCTGCAAACGAGTAGTTTGTCCGATGCAACGCATGCACCTGGCTGACTTACTAGTCGTGTATATTTCCATTTCCTGCAAAGCTAGCTAATCGACTATGTGGATGATGTTTCTTATGGTGAAAGGATGCATATGTGGTACATGCATGCATGGTGGCTGGTTGGGAATATGTAGCACGTATCTTTGACAAGTATATCGGTCCTGGCTCGCCATTACATGGTCTCCCAGGTCCCCCCACTTGAACCCATAGGAATTGTGTGTCAGGATATTTAAAAGCGTTAGGGTATTCCAACAATGTTAATAGTGGCGATGAACTTCGGGAAGACATTGTGAATGATTGTGAAAGCATTCGGAACACACCGGGGATTTTAGAGCATCACAGGCACCGATGATGATATGTGTTGGAGCTGCCTTTACATGAAAGGTGGCCTGCAGAACACTTGCACTGTGTACGTCCTAAAGTGCGTATCTGCAATTTGTATCCTTGAAGACTCTGTAATAAGTTGGTCATATACTCAGCCACAATACGTCGTATTGGAAAAACCATCAGCTTCCGGACCTATGTTTATTAGGATTATTTATTTGTTTCATTGTCCTCTGCTCGCCCTTTTTTTTGTATAGATGCAGCAGTGTGTCGTGCCAAGAACATACCTTCTTTTTGCAAACCATGGGATGCTACATTTTGTTACAGCTGTATTAATGACACAGATATATGTATCGGTATCGCCTTATCAAGCAGAAATTCAGTAATATCTGCTTCTCGTATCATAGATCTCAAGTGAGAGGTGGCATGAGCCCACTCTCATATTTCTATCTTACGATTTTTCTCTCTGATTGCATGCAGTGAAAAGTTGCTATTCCTTCACACGTGGACTTCCCACGCAGCGTCTCTCGTCACCCGGGTGGTCCGGTGACAGGCGGGCTCTGATGATCTTCAAAGGGTAAGCCGACGGGTGTGAGGGAGTCGAGTGAATGCTTTCCAGACGCCGACATTGTAGAATAGCGGCAGACACGCTCGGAGGGGCCTGAAGTAGCAGCTGGGCTAGAGGTTCCGTTACTTCGCAGAAACTTAGCGAAAACACTTTCTGGCGGGCTACCAGCGAGGCATGGGAATGACTTGTGTACCCATGCAGTTGTGGCGGGCAAATTCCCGCGCTTTCTGCAAAATCGTAACTGTGATTGGCTTGCTCAGGGCATAGCTACGTGACGTAGCAAAATCGGCGCAGGAATTGGCTCCAAGAATCTCCATTGGGGGAATGGTAGTGCTCCGGCAATAGAGTGGAATTTTCCGCCAGTTTTCGAGTTGCTGATTGGAACGGTTAACCACGGTCACTGTCGTGGGGGCGGGAATGTTCTGTGTTCAGTTTGTACGGGTGCTCTTGTGGGTAGTCGGCTCTCGCCTTTCGGTCGGAGTAGGTTACAGCATTGAGCTCTCGCTGCTCTGGACAGCCTGGCTTCCGTTGGCTGCCTAATATACTTTTATTTGATTGTAACTGTTTAACGAAGTTGCTGAAGTTTCGACTTCAACGTAACTTTCCGAGTACAGTTGGCAATTGAGCGTTCTGCGTACAAGCGGCCTATGTTGTCTGTCTTGGGCAGTTTTGGCTAAAGTTGACTGTATCGGAGTTACTGTGTGACTTCGCTTGTGAAAATCAATCACTGTACCGTCAATGATTGTGTGGCGAGCCTTCTTCGTCTCCCTCAGAGGCGCGTTTGTATTGATAGGATGTCTTTAGTCTGGAACAACCAGACCAGGAGAATTTGTTTCGGGCTATACTCGCGACAGTATCATCACCACGACGGGACGTCGAAGCAACCAGCCATCGCTTCCAGTACGCCAGATCGTGTCCTTGCAGCTAAGAAGACAGCTTGGTAATGTACGTCCGCAGCACCGGCAAAGCAGGCATTTTTGCTAGGCGATAATCAGAGCTCAGCAGAGCGCGCCTGTTCGTCTTTTCTAACTTTACTCTATCTTGGGTGTTCATTGTCTGAGTTCTCACTAATGTAGCAGCAATTAATGTTGGGTTAGCTGTGTGTCTCTCTTAAGATTTGAGTTGCAAGGAATTGGCTCCACATACCACTTCGTCATAAACGTCACAATCTAGTTTAGGGACAACTTCACCTTCACAGCGTTTATTTGAGTATTCAATTTGAGCCAATTTGATGTATTGTAAATGTTTCATGTGTTTTGGTTTATTATTTTGTGTTTAGTCTTAATAAATCATATTGTTATTTTGGACAGAACTTTCATTCTGTTAATCGGTAGAGCAACCCTATCATTTCTCACTACGTTAATGAAACCTTCCTTTATTTAACTTATTTGTCAAATTAAATTATTGCAGGTGCCAAACTCTTTTCTACTCCACTTGCAAGGTTGATTACAGTCAGTTCGCGTATCTTTTAATCCATGTGCAACAGCAAAAGTCGGAGTTAGAATAGGGGGAGCTTAGAGCATCATTTACATATGTAGATTCTAGAAGAATTTAGTGTTAAATACACTGCTAGCCCCGGCACCTCGCATCAAATGGCGACCCTTAGCCTCGGATCTTTCCTGTGAATCACTGATAAGCTAACAGTGTTCTTAGTAGGAACATTCAAATTTTTTTTCTCTGCTTTTTTTTAATGATTAGTACCCAAGTTCTTTTTCTTGTAATTCCGAGATTAGTTTTTATTAGCGGCGCATGATTTCAGTTTTTGTTCTCAGTGTATATATTTTTTGTTTGTTCATTGTTTTTTGTGTTTCTTTGATGTGGTGTCCGTACCACATCACACTTTGTCGGGTTTGTGTGCAGTTTCTGTACCACAACAATTCGTGCTTGTAGTTACAGCGTTGGAACGGCGTTGTTGAAATTTTATGTCTATGTGTAAAAATATATGGAGTAGATTAATTTTATTGTGCATTTTAGATAAATTTGTTTTTCATGAATGATAACGAGAAGTAAGGCACGACTATTATCGAGGGAAGCTAAAACAAAAGAGGATAGCATAATGGATAAGGGGCAGTATACTGACGAGGATAGGTTCGGAGATGAGATGGGCACATTTTTAGCAGCACTGGACGACAGGGTCATTGATGAGGAAGGTGATTTGGACGCGATCTTAGAGCAACGTCGCGACCATGATAGTGAGGTAGAGGATGAAACAGAGACAGGCACACAGGTCGAGACGGCAGCAGAAGTTTATAATCAAACGAACGAGTGCAGACAGAGGCCAGCTCGGTCACGTCAGAGCTCTAGCGCCCAGGTGTCCAGAGTTACATCACCCATGTGTGACGAGGATCAAAGTGATGACATTAACCCAATACTAAGCTTCCTACGATCAATGAAAGAAGAAGCTGACGAACAACGTAAGAAGGAGAAGGAAGAAGATGAGAAACAACATAAGAAGGAGAAGGAAGAAGATGAGAAACAATGTAAGAAAGAGAAGGAAGAAGATGAGAAACAACGTAAGAAGGAGAAGGAAGAAGCTGACGAACAGCGTAAGAAGGACACTGAGGCAATAATTTCGCATATAGGGGAGATTCGTGGGGAATTACTAACAATAAAGAAAGAATGTGGAGAAGCAAAACAAATGTCAATGGTAGCACAAAAAGTAGCAGGCCGAGCCAAAACGGCAGCAACAGGGGCAATGAGAATCGCAAAAGTAACTTCTCAACTCGCAGGACGCTTGCGACGTGCGACACAAGCCCACTCAAAATCCCTAGCGTTCTTAAAAACCCAAGGTAGTATCGCGGTTACGAACATCACGAAACGAATGAAAGAAGTAGAGAGTCGAATAGCAAAACTAGAGCGAGACAGGCACACGAGTACTGCGCGTTCGGATACCAATGATGGAGTACACAGAATTGTGTCTCCGAGGAAAAGCCCGCCGTGCTCTAGCCCAGTGACAGAGTGCGGAACTAACAATGCATACACAGAAACAGCGAGTAATAGCTCCAATAATTGCAGCCCACTTAGAAGAGTGAATGCTGAATTTCACTTCCACAGTGATACAGAGGTAGCACATCACAGTTATCAGAAACATAGATCAGGACACTCAGCAGACGTGCAAGTATCGGAAACGAGTGACAATACCAGTGCGAGGATCGGACAGGATTTTGATCACAATCACTTCCTGTCGATACTAAAATTCCAAAAGTTCAGAGATAATGGAGGGTCGATGCATCCCAAGAAATGGGTGATGCAGTTTACAAATTCATTACCGTCATCGTGGCCAACCCTGGCAAAATTAGAATTCATGTGTGGACACATCGAAGGCCAAGCCGCGGAAAAGATGCGGGGTGTGGCAGCGACGTGCCAGACTTATCAGGAATTTGTTGATGCGTTCCTGCGGATCTACTGGTCAAAGGAAACGCAAGACAGGATTAAAGAGGAAATAATATTTTGTCCTGAACTGGAAGTGTCCGGGCAAAGGAGCGCAACCAAGTTGTTTGATGATTTACTCAAGAAGAATCAATTTTTAGACAGTCCATACAGCAAGGGAGAAATCATAAAATTTTGTTTTTCCAAATTGCCAGTTAGGTACCAACAGACACTTGTCGGGAAGTGTGGATCTGACATGGAAGCATTCAAGTGTCTATTGCATGAACTCGAAGTTGTCTTTGACAAACAAGACGCAAAGGACAGGAAGAAGGGGCAGAGTAACAAATACCAACGACCAGCAAGGGAGGACGACAACAGATGGCATAATCGCACTGGTCATTTAGGAAACCAGGGTTACGGAAATCAAGATTACGCTAACCAAGGTTTTGGAAATCAGAGACACGGAAACCAGAACGTCAGGAAACAGGGTCATGCTAGACAAGGAAGCGGGGACAGGAGGAATAACGAACGGAAAAGCGACCGTAATTGGAGAGAGCGAAATAAAGAACAACAGGAGAACCAGGAGATTGAAATTAGACCTGCAAATCCTAATGCACGCCAGAGGAGGGGGAGTCTAACAAGGGATTGGCGCTAGTCCATAGGACTCCACCACATCTCTCACACAAAGAAGTTCGTGGAATAATAGTAGTTTAAGTGGTGTACATAGTAGAATGGGCAAATACATGAACCGTACTACAGTAGTAGTGTAAGTGGTGTACATAGTAGAATGGGCAAATATATGAACCGTACTATAGTAGTAGTGTAAGTGGTGTACATAGTAGAATGGGCAAATACATGAACCTTGCTACAGGTAACAATGATACTTGCGTTAATAGAATAAGATTGCTAAAGTATTAACACGCTGCGTTGTCTCGCATAAGAATTTACTGCTGCTATCCTCTTTTTGTTTATGTTCGCGACTTCCAATGTCGATGGAGTAGGAGACACTACCTTTTCATGAGCAATGTTTTTGTCCTTTCCTGTCTGGTATCCATGTTGAGGGATAATGATGAGTGAGGAGATGTCGCACAAACGGGCGCATACAAGAACGTGCTTTTAGAAGCGTTCTGAGAAGTCGTGATACGCTCTATAGCGGCCACAACCAGTTCGTGAGACGTTCATACCAATGCTTGCAGGCACGCAACAGTGCACTGCAAGATTGTGGTATATTGCGTGATTTCGAGGATGAATATGGGCAGTATAGTTTTTACAGTGATGCGCCAGCATCGTTGTCTTGCAAGTCGGGGTGAACCTGTGAGCGTTTGACTCCAATGGTGCCCTAGACGGTAGAAATGCGGGCATAAAGCCTACCATGCCAATGTGCTGGTTGGGGATTTAGCATGCTGCTTGCGACTGTCACAGATGAATAACCAGGGACTTATACTTGGATGTTCGTGACATACTGTGTAGCTGGCGTGTGGAGGGCGACTGAATCCTCAACAGGAACCAGTCTTGGCTTGGTCATATTACATTGCCTCTGGAAAGGTGCGCTTTCATTGCTAAAACTGCATCACATACAAAATTAAGTTCAACTATAAATTTATTGTCTTGTATAGCCATGGCTAACCCAATCTCCGGAGTTTCAGTGAGGCGTAATGAAAACTCGGAGGTCATGTCGTACGGCGCGCACATCACTGTCGTCAATAGCGGCGAGCAGCGAGACATCTCAGCGTAACAGGAATTATGTAAGAGTGTTGTATAAGGTAAAAAAAATAAAAAAAAATAAAATTAAATTAAATAAAAGAGAGAGAGAGAGAGTAACATATACTAGGATAAGTTAAACTTTAGGATTTAACAATAACTAGATCCTTAATATTGTGGTGGTTTTTCTACCACAAGTGTTTGGCGCGCGCCTGTTGGGATGCTATTTTTCAGGTCACCAAACCACAGACCCGAGATGGAGGGACGACGGGCGAGCGAAAGTAGAATAGTTGCATGTTCTTTATAGCACAGTAAAACTTTGACCTGCATAACAACATAATTTAGTCAAAAGACATAGAATGTAGGTCGTTGGCAAATGGCAGTTAATTCTTGAGCATGTCTACTGTCGATCTATATAATTAATAGTAATATTAGTGCGGGCCCGCACATTTTGTTGTTCATCCAATACATAGCATCAGTTGTCACACATCATGTACGGTATGGAGATCGTGCTTTCCACAAATATACAGATAAATTATTTCCATGTCTAGATTAGATACACCAAGATTTTGTTATAATGATAGCCATAGATTAATAACTATAAAATTAAAATAAGAGTGTCTGAAATGACAGACCATCAATGTGTCATTATGTAAATTTATTATAACATAGAAGGTCATGGGAAAAAGTTAGGCATAAGATTTTTGTCAGAACTGTGCAGATGACGGGAATCGTTGTAATGCAGAGGCCGGCCGGAGCAAAAAAAAAAAAAAAAAACAAAAAGGGGAGCGTCAGCGCGCCACCTGACGAGAAGGGTGCGGCAGCGTCCGGTCCTACAAGCTGACAGTCACCGGGCCGTGCAGACAGCCTCATGTAACAGGTTATTAATTAATTTTAATTTTAAAAACAAAAGCCTCAGTTGCAAAGTTTACCTAGATTTACCTAGGTTTCAGTCGGGATAACCCAACCTTCTTCAGAATAAAAGTAACTCATAACCATAACTTCGTTATGAAGCTCAGTCAGGCACGTGAATTAGCTTATTCTGACTTGATTGTAGACCATTCCAGGTCAAATATACTAATCTTGAATAATGACCATCTATTTTATATGGCCCGTATTGCCGGATGTTACAGATTAGATGTAGACTTGTTCATAAGTTCATTCATGACCTTTTGTGTGCTAAGTCAATATGATGTTTATGCGTTGTAACCATAGCTATGCAAATGCTTAACATTTACGTCTCAAAAAAATTTTTTAGAACTAGTCATGATAATAACGATGTTGGCTTTATATTGGTCTTCCCACTCCTAAGTTCTTTTTAGGTTGTTAAACTTCGTGCTGTAGCACAAAATTTTCTTAGACAGGCCACAGTTGTAAGCACGTGATGTCTTCCTCATACCATGACCAACGAATACTTCATAAATGTTAAGGCAGTCGATCTAAGTACGTTCTGCACAGAATAATATATACGCCCTTTTCCTCAGCTGTAACTTTCTTTTATTTCACTTTACTAATAAATTCAAGGTCAGGAGTTAGGTTCGCGTCTTGTTCCAACAAGCACCCATTACACAGTTTATGCGCAGGCGCAAGGATTGTGTCCGCCTAGGCGGGCCTCATTACGCTACGGTCACTTCCAGTACAGCACTCGTGGCTGCCGCATCACGGTCGCGAAGTCTGGCCTAGGCAGTTTCAGATAAGTTTTTACAGTCTGACGATAATTTATGGATTTGTAGTTTTAGTTTGACGATGTCCACTATGGACAAACGGTAGTTACTTTTATTCTGAAGAAGGTTGAGTAATCCCGACTGAAACCTAGGTAAATCTAGGTAAACTTTGCAACTGAGGCTGCTGGTTTTAAAATTAAAATTAATATTTATACAGTTGATGACAGGGCCGCGAAATGTTGAAAATATTTAGGTTCTCCATTCACTGAAGAACCCTCAACTGTAGTATACAGGGTGTTACAAAAAGGTACGGCCAAACTTTCAGCAAACATTCCTCATACACAAATAAATAAAATATGTTATGTGGACATGTGTCCGGAAACGCTTAATTTCGATGTTAGAGCTCATTTTAGTTTCGTCATTATGTACTGTACTTCCTCGATTCACCTCCAATTGGCCCAATTGAAGGTAGGTAATGTTGACTTCGGTGCTTGTGATGACATGCGACTAATTGCTCTACATTACTAGCATCAAGCACATCAGTACGTAGCATCAACAGGTTACTGCTCATCACGAACGTGGTTTTGCAGTCAGTGCAATGTTTACAAATGCGGAGTTGGCAGATACCCATTTGATGTATGGATTAGCACGGGGCAATAGCCGTGGCGCGGTACGTTTGTATCGAGACAGATTTCCAGAACGAAGATGTCCCGACAGGAAGCTGTTCGAAGCAATTGATCGGCGTCTTAGGGAGCACGGAACATTCCAGCCTATGACTCGCGACTGTGGAAGACCTAGAACGACGAGGACACCTGCAACGGACGAGGCAATTCTTCGTGCAGTTGACGATAACCCTAATGTCAGCGTCAGAGAAGTTGCTGCTGTACAAGGTAACGTTGACCACGTCACTGTATGGAGAGTGCTACTGGAGAACCAGTTGTTTCCGTACCATGTACAGCGTGTGCAGGCACTATCAGCAGTTGATTGGCCTCCACGGGTACACTTCTGCGAATGATTCATCCAACAATGTGTCAATCCTCATTTCAGTGCAAATGTTCTCTTTACGGATGAGGCTTCATTCCAACGTTATCAAATTGTAAATTTTCACAATCAACATGTGTGGGCTGACGAGAATCCGCACGCAATTGTGCAATCACGTCATCAACACAGATTTTCTGTGAACGTTTGGGCAGGCATTGTTGGTGATGTCTTGGTTGGGCCCCATGTTCTTCCACCTACGCTCAATGGAGCACGTTATCATGATTTCATACGGGATACTCTACCTGTGCTGCTAGAACATGTGCCTTTACAAGTACGATACAACATGTGGTTCATGAACGATGGAGCTCCTGCACATTTCAGTCGAAGTGTTCGTACACTTCTCAACAACAGATTCGGTAACCGATGGATTGGTAGAGGTGGACCACGCTCTCGTGACCTCAACGCTCTTGACTTTCATTTATGGGGGCATTTGAAAGCTCTTGTCTACGCAACCCCGGTACCAAATGTAGAGACTCTTCGTGCTCGTATTGTGGACGGCTGTGATACAATACGCCATTCGTCAGGGCTGCATCAGCGCATTAGGGATTCCATGCGACGGAGGGTGGATGCATGTATCCTCGCTAACGGAAGACATTTTGAACATTTCCTGTAACAAAGAGTTTGAAGTCACGCTGGTACGTTCTGTTGCTGTGTGTTTCCATTCCATGATTAATGTGATTTGAAGAGAAGTAATAAAATGAGCTCTAACATGGAAAGTAAGCATTTCCGGACACATGTCCACATAACATATTTTCTTTCTTTGTGTGTGAGGACTGTTTCCTGAAAGTTTGGCCGTACCTTTTTGTAACACCCTGTATATATGGCGACTCCAGCGCAAAGTTCAAATTCCTACCACTAGTCGGCACTGTACTCGCCGAAAAATCCAAGATGACCGTTGCAGGAAATTCAGAAATGCAAGATGGCGGTGGCGGGAAATTTAAAAAAAAATGCAAGTAGCGGTGGTGAGAAATTTGATATTGCAAAATGGCGATGGTGCGAAATTTAAAAAATGCAAGATTGTGGGTGGTGGGAAATTCTCGTATCCTCAGCCAATCTCAGTGTAGTATTAAAATTAAGCAGCCAATCATAGCATAGTATTTTAGCAGGTATTAAAATGAGGCAGTCAATCAGAATGCAGCTGTGAAATTTGTATGCTTCATGCGAATTGCATACAAATAGCTCCAAATTCAAAGATATTTGCGTAAAATGGTGTCATGTACAATATTTCCATGTTGATTTGCTCGACGATATTTGCCATTGAATTGCTTAAATTGATGTGGCTTGTCATCTCCGGGAACTCAGGAGGCCACCACTGCTAGCGCTACTCTCGCCATCTGGTGGCGTTCCAGTCGATGGCTGTAGGTGCAGCCAGCGTGGGACTATTTCTCTCCACAAGTCACGTGCCTGAAAATAGTTCGTACTTCATACTTACTCCTCAGCAGTACTTAGGCTGAAGAACAGCCTCCGAGCAGTCAGTCATAATCTGGAATTACATCGGCCAATTGCGCCGATCACTCCAGGGTTCCTCATTTGGAGTAACTCCCGATCAGTGCAGAACTCCGTTGATCTGATGGAACCTTCTATCGGTGGACACTAGCTCGCAGACGTAAGCCTTGGACTAGGCCTCACTTTTAGGGTGCCATGGGTCACCTCCAGTGGTGTTACCAGCCTGGTGATATCTCTTCTAGTAATACCCTATTTGGTTAATTGCTAAGTGCTACGTCTTCCTGTAGCTCACGTAGATTGATAGTTGCTTGATAGTATTTTATTTATTTATCCCATAGAAACCTGTTACATATGTTGTGCCACAGAAAGATATCATGGGCAAATGCGAAATTTTCTTAAAGTTTTCTCCAACCAACGGTAAGCCATGTCAAACTAGGCGTTAGCGCCGTGTGTCAGTCAGAATGACAAACAGGCAGAGAACTGATACTGCAAATAATATGGCACACCCCGGACGCTATTGCTTCACCTCATTCACGCGAGAAGTCAGAATCGTTAATTCAGCAAAATAACCTCACCGAGGAGGGATCATAATGTCATCCTGATAGGAGCAGCACGATGCAGAAAGAATGTATAGATGTTCCAAAAAAAAACTATCTATCAGGCCAGTAACGTGGCGAAAAAGCACGAAACTGAAGCAATAAAAAGCAGTGTTGTGGCCCAGAAGTGCGGCGAAGAATGAGAAAACGAGGACACATGTTGTCATCCTCAACAAAACATAGCGCCATTGCCTCAGATGGGCAGTAATAAATACTCAAGTTTCCAAGCCCGTATATGATTCAGATACAGTGAGCCAGCTACGATGCAGACTCTGTGACATGCTACCTATCATCTGCCACATGACTTCTACCTTCGAGATTGGTGCCCGCTCAGGCTGCTATACCTGGTCGCTGTCTTGGGGAGTTCTACTTCCGGATTTCTGCCAACTGATGGTGTCTGTTGCACTGTCAACCTCTTGCTGTATCTGGGAGACGTGCTAAAAGGCTGCTGCCCCGACTTGCATCTGTGAACAGACACCAGGGTCCAAGGTCGAGGAGAGGTCGTGCCACAACCTTGGAATACCATCTACATTCTGCGCGGAGCTGCTGGAGATATTCAGGAACAACCGTTCGATATCCACGAGAGTGCCCTAGTAACAAGAAATCTACTATCTGATTGTTTATGCCACTGTATGAGCTACGCCTACCGGCCGCTACCGTGCATGGCATCACACTGTTGCGCGAGCCTCCGAGAAAGAGACAACGTCCTTCTTTATAGTTCCTCGGGTGGAAATTCACGGATCATGGCTGTTTTTCACTGTAGTGTTGTTATGACAGCTGCTCATATGGTTTTGGTTATTCTTGTATCTCAACTGTTGACTTCGATTGCGTTTGCTGCAGTACTTCCCAATCTCCTGTCGCAAACTCTCATAGTGCAGTAGAAGGAGGCTGATTGATATGGTAACACGTTGCCCAAGCCTTTCTTGAAATAGCGTCGGCAGTGTTGTCCAAGATACGCCATTCTGTCTCGCAACGCAGTATCCCCTTGACGTCGAGTCTTCTGTGCCGATTCAGATGCTGCCAATCAGTATCAACAACATCGGCATGCAGTGGAGATGCCCATATAGTACGTTCTGGTGTACTTTCTTCATCAGAGACCCACTTGGACGTTGGTTTTCTACCAGTTTGGTTTTCCAGTAGGTGGCATAGGGCCTGTGACCCATCAAGAAGTGAACATTACACTCTTCTCGAGGTTAGCATTGCTTCGGATAATGGAATTGGCGATGTGATACACATTTTTTGCTGGATCAGCACCACTTCTCACTGTCTCGTCCCATACAACGTTGCTTGAAAGTGTTATTTCTTCCTTTAATTGTAAAATCGGTGCATTGTTTATTTTAAGTACTTTTCTATGGGAATTCTGAAAAGATTCCTCAACAAATAAATTTAGTGAATAGGCGATAATTATTTAATTCAAACTTTCTGCCACCTATTCAGGATAAGGCAACCAATTTTCACCACATCTAGTGAAATTTTGTTCATGACTCGCAATGGGCCATGATTTTTCCCTTATT
Source organism: Schistocerca nitens (assembly GCF_023898315.1). Classification (NCBI taxonomy): domain Eukaryota; kingdom Metazoa; phylum Arthropoda; class Insecta; order Orthoptera; family Acrididae; genus Schistocerca; species Schistocerca nitens. Next base: position 294,250,255 of record NC_064616.1, on the reverse strand, counting down.
TGGAAGGTAAGAATTTGATTTAGTTGTAAGCGGTTCCGTAAGTGCAGTGGTCGCAACGGGTTTGCGAGAACAAACTCGGACCCAACAAAGAAAAGCGCTAGATCTGCACAAACTTACGGGGACCGACTAAGTAACACATTTGTGGATTAGTTAATTTGTTGATCATAATGATTAATAGGCGGTTGCAAGCTACTCTAATGTGGGAGGGGAGTTCCATTGCACTGATGAATGCAGACAGACATTAGTATGACACATTTATTACAAAAAGAGCGTAACTAAGTAGTCGCATAAATACAAAGAAAATAAGGTCATTATTTCCGCTCATTCAGATACTATTAAACATAAGTTTGCGAGGAAAGACAGATTCAGCAGTCTGCCCTCCCACAATGGCGAACAAGAGGAGTGTCGGGAAGATGAATAAGGGTTATGATCGTTGTGATTCAATAGATACGCTACCATTTTCACAAGAGAGTGGAATTACCATCATGCATTCGACACTGCGGTAGACTAAACAGAGTAAGGAATAAATACCAGAATAAGAAAGTTCCAACATGACCTTTCCACCGAAAATCAAGTAACTCGCGCGAATATCCGTCATAGCAACACTCGTTTAAGCGAAGAAAATAAAATCACTACAAGGCTAAAGAGTTTCTATGGAATTAGTGGCCAGCCGGAGTGGCCGTGAGGTTCTAGGCGCTACAGTCTGGAGCCGGGCGACCGCTACGGTCGCAGGTTCGAATCCTGCCTCGGGCATGGATGTGTGTGATGTCCTTAGGTTAGTTAGGTTTAATTAGTTCTAAGTTCTAGGCGACTGATGACCTCAGAAGTTAAGTCGCATAGTGCTCAGAGCCATTTGAGCCATATGGAATTAGCAGAACGCAAGACCAACCGCTCGCCACGTGGTCACAAGTTCTAGCACGAAGGACCATGTGTCCATTTCGCTAAGTTACAATGTAAAAACTTAAATCTACACACGTATCACAAGAAAAAGACTAAAGAAGAGATGCTGAAGGTGGTACTGTAACTTTGAAGACAAGAATCCTTACCAGGTTAGGGGATTGCCGCAGAAGACGATTCTGTTATGGCTAGCCGCCGGAACACCGGAAAATGGCTCGTGATTCATCAGACGATCGTCAGTTTTTCATCAGGGAAGCTGCTTTGTGGTGTTAAAAGGGAATGCGAAGTTAGGCTTCAGGAGTGGCACTACAACTTGTGAGACTAGGAAGGGGGACAACTTTGGCCACTACATAGCACATAGCATTCAGACTGGTCCCACATGCTCTCTACAGCAAGATCAACGAGGGAAACGGGAAGCCATCATGGCCACTCCCCAGAGACTGCTAAATTGGGTTCACAAATACCGAAAAAATATCCTACGCCAATCTTCTCTCACCGACGAGTGTAATATTGCCATAGAAAATTGTCCCACTGCATTTGTAAAATGATGAAAGAATTACAGAAAGAATAAAATATGAAAGGCGTGCACAGTGAATGGGAATGAAATGCACGTCTTTCAGTTGTATCCTGAATAAATGTGTCATTAGTTCAGTCTAACGTTTGGTTATAATTAAATTTTCCCTATTTAACACGTTATAACGCGGGAACTAATTACTGTATGAGTACCAAACTTGGTAGCATTAATGTCCAGAGTACGGGGTGCATGATTTCCAGGCGTCGTTGCGTCGTCGTCCACTTCCAACTATGGCCACCAGGTGCCGTGATCAGTCATCGTTATTCATAGTCTCACACACCAGTCGCAGCGCACTTGTTGACCTGTCAACATGAGCTTGGACAAAAGGAGCAGGGCATTATTGGTGAAGCTGTGTTATCAAAACAACAGTAATGCTGCAGCTGCACTTCGAGAATATCACCGGCCGAAAGGATTACGGAAGGGTCCTTTTTCTCCACCTGCTGTGCGGAGCATGATGAAGAAGTTCGAATCTACTGGAGAACGGGCCTCGCTCCGGGAAGAGACCGACGACCGGTTGCACCACAGGTGATTGATAAAATCGCTGTTGCTATGGCAGACAAAGCAGCCGGCAGTTCCCGATCGTCAGGCAATGCGCGTGCTCTCTCACGACAGTTGAACATCCCATGGTCCACTGTACAAAAGGCAACCAATTTTCATTGACCTATTCTCGTCTTAATACCTAAATGGATGACAATCATTCTGGCCGCTGCTCACTCCAGCTACCAATAGCTGCTTCCTGTTGCATCCACACATCGCAGCCATGACAGGCAATCTCTCGAGGGTGGTACTGCTTTGGGCAAAGGAGTTGGCGATGAAAGTACACATTTTTCGCCGGCTTCAGTGCCGCTCCTTTAGTCTCGTCCCATGCAAGATTTTCCGATGAAATGCCCTCACTCGTGTTCAGTGAAGGTTCTAATTTCTGATTCGGTCTACCGACTTTTGTCTATTCTGGCTCAAGTACAATCTTTTTTATTTCTTGTCCTGTAATTAGCACCAAGCTCTCTATCTGCGTCTGGTTCCGTCTGTCGTTGTTCTCTGCCCTTGACATAGCATGTTGTAGCGTGCATTTTCTGTACAATCTTCATGCCCAATACCCTTGACGTTATCCGACATCTGTGTGACAGGATTGCTATACGTCTCAGCAGCATCAAGTAACATCTATCGTCCAGATGCCGTCCTCTTCCCTCTGCCCGATGCTGCTTCCTGGTGCCTGTATACGTTGCACCCATGGCAGACCCACTTTTCGAGGGTGACACTGCTAAGGACATTAGTTGTCCACGTGCCTCCATCCGTCTCCAGGATTATCCATCTCCACAGTCATCCATGTCCTTGTCTCTTCTATTTCCAGGGTCATCTAACCTCCCAAGTCATCTGGCCTCCAGAGTCATCCAGCCTCCAGGGTCAACTGGCTTCGAATGCTCCGATTGTCTACCTCTTCAGAGCTTTGGTGGTCATCTACCTCTAGGACTCTGCTGGCTTGCGGCAGTTTCGCACTCCATGGACTTCTCTGGTGCACCACCCTTTTTCCACCAGCCTCCCCGGCATCACCAGGCTTTTCGCCTTGTTTGGGACCCTCCATTTCTCATCCCTTACCCGTGGCCTACGTCCGTTTTCCTTTCTGTGCACCTATGCACGATCTGGTGGCGAGTGTTCAATGGACCACTTTTTCTGGTGCTCTGCCCCTTCCCCTTCGGTATTTTCACATACATATGACGGCAAGTGCTCAACAGGCCAGTTCTTCTGGCACTCCTTTCTATTCCTGTCTGTGCTCCTATGCACACTCTGGCAGCAAGCCCTTGGCAGAACAACCTTTCTGGTGCTCTGCCCTTTTGCTGTTGCGTTCCTCGATATCGGATTCTCTGTCAGCTTCACACCTGCTGGACACCTCCACTGCTCTACCACGTTTGTTTCCTAGTTTCTCCTTTCTTTATGCCACAGGGCATGCTACGATGTCCTATCCTTACTCTGTTTCTATTTCAGTCATGCCCATTTTCGCCCAATCCGCTGTTCGCCTTTATACACAGAACACGCACAGCATCTGCATGGCGATGCCTCTCAGCATTGGATACCAGTTCCAGAGTCTGGTCTAGAGCCACCTAAGTCTTACCAGACAGATACTTTACATCTTCTGGGGCAGGCATGGACGACCATCGATGTCACAATTTCTGGCATTGGGTGGACACTACTGTTTCTAACTCTCTGCAGGACATAAGGGTACAGACTCTGCAGCTACAGCTTCGACCGCGTGTGTGTCTAATGGACAAGGGAACCGAACTATAATTTTGAATTTGGTGAAATAACAGAAAAACCAAACGGGCTTTGATCTTGGGAGTTATCGAAAGTGGTAGAATCATAAATGAAAGAGAAAAATGAACGGTCGCCAGTCCAGTTAGGCACATTAATTTGGAAATATATATTTGAGAAAATTGAATATTAATTATTGAGTTACTTTTGTTGAGATTTCCCTTCGAATAGCAAACAGGATACAACCTGACACAGTGCACTCTCTACTGTGTGTAGCAGCAGTTACCGATAAAACACATACACACACACACACACACACACACACACACACACACACACACACACACACACACACCAGTAAATTATGGGGAGTAACTCTGCGCCAAGCTCATACTAATGACAGCCACACCAAGAGCATTACTTAAAGAAATACTGAAATGTCAGTGCATGAAGTGCAGAAATAAATTTGGACATGAGGGGCTTCTATCTTGACTGACACTAAAAACACAAATAAAGATGAATAACATCATAAATACACTGTTTAAGCTCCTCTACATACATCAATTTTCTTTAGTAACCGTAATAGTTCAATTTTTTTTCTAATACGTGGAGAATATGATTGGGAACCATAAAATGGTATAGTTTCATTAGTCAACCCTCTTTGATTATTACAGTAGTAAAGACTAACTCTTAAAGCTAATCATTCACTTCACTTGGAGTAGTTCATAAATTACTTTGCAAGACAATAAAATACAACACCGGGTTTAATAAACTTCAAAAGAGGAACCTTTCATGATGGGTACCAAAAGTACACCTTCTTTAAAATTGTGCGCAATTTTTGATCTAACAATACTATCGTAAATCTGTTCGTTAAAGATTTATCTGTACTTGAACTTTAATTACCTGTAATAATATTTACACGATCTTGCACTATAACCTACCAAAACTACGTAACAAAAAAACTACTTAACAAAAGTACTTTAGCAAACACCTATCCAACTTCACTTTTGTGATTTTAGATTTAACTTTTACTACTCCTTTTCCTTAAAAAAAGCACTTTTAAGCACATGAATGCAATAATTGTTCATTTAATTTAAATCAGGATACTCGGTTTTAGTAGCACTTAGGTGAGGACCCTGCATAGGTTCGTGATCAGGTTTGAAAATATGGTTCTGGACACAAAATTTGGTGTTATAATATGATTATTATTGAAATAACACACAAATTAACTGGTCCATGCCCATATACATTACTTAACTCAGTGTATGAAGTTTGTGAAGCAGCGAAGATTGGTGGCTAACTGTACTCACGGCTCTTGATGTACGAATGCTCTATAAAATCTCTTCTTGGCGTCGGATTTTCAACATATTAGAACCATTCCATTATGCTGTGAATACCAAAAGAATAATCAGATCCACATCCAAGACAAATTCCTTATAATGCAGTTTCCAATTGCCTCTCTTAGCACCGTTGAAGTCTACCGTGCTAAGGCTAGCCACATACTGCATCTCGTTCACACAAAGGAGCCGCTCAGTTCGACCGCCAAACCCACATTTTACATCGCGCCATGCCACTTCCGTTGCGGAGGGACTTCCCTACAGTTTTTACATGTTACAAATACAATGGCCCTAAGCATGAACCAGCTCTTAATAAACTTTTTCTTTTATAAACATGTTCATATTATAATAATTTACCATTTCAACATATTCTTTTGCTTTTTCATATATATATTACAAAACTCTAATTTTCTTGCCATAGATCAAGAAGTTTAAACAACACAGAATACACACTTCATAAATTGCAGATACACAGTTACATACAATAAACCTACTCCTAATCGATACCTAGAAGAAGAACCATGTGAAAAACGTAGATGCAGCACTACTCGTTTGTGGCTAGGAAAGCGCTAAGACAGCACTTCCTTTGCCGCTGAGTAAGACATCAAGATGTTGACAGTTTACCAAGATGGCGATGTTTTACAGAAGCTCGAAATTGTAGTGCGGAATTCAGTACGAGATGCTTGTAATAGTTTCCACAACGAAACTCTGTCTCGAGATATGACAGAAAATTCAAAGAGATTCTGGTCGTATGTAAAGTACACCAGCGACTAGAAATAACAAATACTTCCACTGTGCACTGCCAATGGTAATATTACTGATGACAACGCCACTAAAGCGGAGTTACTAAACGTGTTTCTTCCGAAATTTCTTCAGCAATGAAGACGAAGAACATATCCCAGAATTCTAATCAAGAGCAGTCGTTACCATGAGTTACTTAGAACTAGATACCATCGATGTAGTGAGGCAACTTAAACAACTAATAAAATTAAGTCCTCCAGTTGAGATTTTATACCAACTACGTTCCTTTCAGAGTGCGTTCGTACAATAGCTCCATACTTAGGAATTATATACAACCGACTACCCGACGAAAGATCCTTACCTAAGGAGTGGAAAGTTGCACAGGTCACGCCCATACACAAGAAAGGAATCGAAGTAATCCGCTGAATTACAGATCCATATTACTGACGTCGATTTGCAATATGACTTTGGAACTTTTAGCATTATGAATTACTTTGAAGAAAACGATTTATTGACAAATAGTTGGAAAATATGGTTCCTGTGCAACACAACTAGCCCTTTATTCCCATGACGTAATAAGTACTATCTACAGGGACTCTCAAGTTGAGTCTATAGTTCTGGATTTCCAGAAAGCTTTCGATACCGTTCCTCACAAGCGGTTTCTGATAAAATTGCGTGCCTATGAATTATCGCCTCAGTTGTGTAACTGGATTCGTGACTCCCTGTCCAAAAGGTTACAGTTTGTAGTAATTGCCGGAAAGTCACTGAGTAAAATAGAATTTATATCTGGTGTTTCCAAGTGAAGTGTTATAGGCCCCCTGCTGTTCCTCACGCGCATAAAAGATTTAGAAGACAGTCTGAGCAACAGATTGTTTGCACATGATGCCGTCTTTTACTGTCTAGTAAAATAATTAGAAGACCAAAACAAACTGAAAAATGTTTTAGACAAGATTTACGGAGTGTTAGAGGTGTAAGTTTAGATATTTATATTGATGGCTGAGAACAGTGTACAGAACAAGGTTACATCAGTATTAACTTCAGTTCCAGACTAATAATTATTATAGCTATTATGAGCAGTATGTTTTTAAGTTGGTTAGTACCTCCAATTACATGGGGCACAAGCAAACCATTAATCTTCGATAAGAATAAAATTTGAAGTATTGAATTAAAATTTGTACCAATGCTGGAACTTACAGCTTGCTAGGCGGATGTGCCCTGCCATTGTAGCTCACGTAATTGCCCTGCCATTGTAGCTCACGTAATTGCACAGATTACCCTGGTCGAATGCCCTCCTTAACACAAACTTCAATTCACCTCTCAGTCCATCATGATTTTCCCCTTCTTCAATCATCATTACTGCCGAGGCTCTCAAACATTGGATACCACAGCTTTGTACTTAATGGGGAAATCCTGCCTGTACTTCAGGCATAGGTGATCTATTGATCTGATGGAATTACATTTTCCTGGAGACACTTAAATCTCAACTTTAACTTCGATAACGATAGAAGCTGAAGTAGAGAATTACAATTTGTACAGAGGCCGGCACTTGAACCTAGGTCTCCTGCTTACTGACGATTTAAGGAGGGGAAAATCATGACGGGCTGAGGCATGAATTGAGGTTTGTGGTAGGGAGGGCACTGGGCTAGGGTAATCCGTGCAGCTATGTCAGCCACAAAGCCAGGGTGATGTCGTGGAAAGCACATCTGCCTTGTAAGCAGAAGTCCCAGCTTTAGAACAAATTTTAATTCATTACTTCACTTTCTGTCCTTAACGAAGATAAAGTTGGGACTCAAATGTCTCCAGGAAAATGCAATTCCGTCAGATCAAGCCGTTAATGTTTCTTTTCCCCTGGGCAGCACATCAGGTATTGAAGAGTGGACACGTGGACGCCGAATGGGTAGTCTATACTGACAGGTATAGTACACTTCGTGGCACACACACGACCATGCAGAAAATATCAGGTAATAAACTATGTGATGTGTTTGCTGGAAGACTTCTACACATAGAGGAAAAAACACTGAAGTGGGTACATATTAAAGCACCAGTCATCACTACATCCTAGCACCCTGCATACATAATGCGAAAAGTGACGAGTGACACTAAAAAATAAGAAGTGTGACGTTATCCACGAGAGTACTGAAATGAATCCGTTAAAATTCGATTGTATGATAAATCACAGGGATCAAAAGACTGTCAGTTCTGAACAACTTAAATTGGAATGATCACACGGAAAATGTTGTGGGGAAGGCGAACCAAAGACTTCGTGCTATTGACAGAACACTTAGAACAAGCAGCATATCTACTAAAGAGGCTGCCTACACTGTGCTTCTTTTCCCTCCTGGAGTACTGCTGCGCGGTATGAGATCCGTACCACGTAGAACCGACGTACGACACTGAAAAAGTTCAAAGAATGACAACTCGTTTTTTCTTCTCACGAAATAAGGAAAAAAGTATCACGGATATGATACTCTAGTTGGGGTGGCAATCATGAAAGCAAAGACGTTATTCGTTGCGGCGAGACATTTTCACGAAATTTCAGTCACCAACTTTCTCCTCCGAATGCCAAAATACATTTTGATACCCACCTGCATAGGGACAACTGATCACCGGAATACAATAAGAGAAATCAGAGCACGCACAGAGAGATTTAAGTGGTCGTTTTTCCGCTCGCTGTTGGAGAGTGGAATGGTAGAGAAATAACCTGAAGGTGGTTCGTTAAACCCTAAGCCAAGCATTTATGTTCGAATTGCAGAGCAGTCATACAGGTATACATGTAGCCTGCATGTTCACCTGTTGCTGACACTGAAGGTTTTCTGTCCAGAACTCGTTGCGCTAGCGACTGAAAATGAGTATATTAGACCGTTGACATGTCGAACAATTTATGACATTAATTAAACATTATCATAGTGTTTGTGACCATCTTTTCCTTCTTTTTTTTTGCTACTACTGAAATAATTTTACAGAGTAAAGGGTTATATCGGAACGAAACGTATCTTACATTCTTGTTCACTCTTAGTTATTACTTAACAATGTTCCCTCCTCATTTTCTGGTATTACAAACCTTTCAGTTTGTGGCATTCACCTTTCAAAGATCTATCTCAAACAAGACCAGAATTGTTACTGTAGTTAGATGATGAATCATCTTTAGGTACCAGGTCCTTTGGCATCCAGTTTGTGTATCTGTGCAACCCCAAGTGTGATTAGCACAAGTTTCAAATCAAATTTTTCTCAGTTATCCGAATTTGTAGTTAGACCCCTCTGGCTGAGACATTCTGGAACACCCTGCAACCTGGAAGACGACGGTTTCCTATAATGACACAAATCCCCTCATAAGTTAGCAATCGATTTGACGTTCAAATTAGATGAATCCTAATTTATAAACACTGTAATTTCTGTGAAAATATCTATCAGATTTTGGAAAGCGAAACGCGATTGAATTCGTCTTCATGATACTGTCAACAGAAATTACTATGGTTTCTTTTAAAATAGCGAATTGGATATTCAGATATATGTAATTAATATACAGGGTGTTTGTAAGTTAGTTTTACAAACGTAACCTTTAATTATAAAGAGGGTAAATAACTTACAGAAATGTTTGATACAGTACCGAATGCAGTGTATCTTCAAGTTTTCTTCCCCCCTAATAGAGTTAGTTCCCGACGTTCCCGCTAGGTGGCATATGCGAATGAGTTGTTCCAACAGCAATCATGGATTCATATAACGGTGCAGAGCGTGCGCAGTGTTATTTATGGTTTCATGAAACCAGACCAGCTACTACAGTTAAGAGACAATTCAGGACTAAATATTGCTAGTCACCACCCCAAGGACAAACTTTTTTAATTGGTACAATAATTTCACTGAAACTAACTATGTATCACATAGGATGCCAGGTCACGGTCGGGCAGCAACCTCTGACGTAGAAATAGGACAAGTTCGGCAGTTATCTATTCTTAGTCTGGGTAAATCAACTAGACATGCCAGCATAGAATTGAATATGCCTTGTGTTACGGTGTGGAAGGTATTACGGAAACGCGTGTCATTCAAACCCTGCAAATTACAACTGTTGCAAGCTTTAAGAAAACGTGACAAAGAAAAACGAGCTGAGTTTTGTGCAGAAATGTTTAACAAAATTTAGACTGAAGATGATCTTCTTAATAAAGTTGTGTTCAGCCACTAAGCCACCTTCCATACCTGTGGTAATCGGCTTACTGTTCGGATATGGGATGAGCAGAAACCACATCACGTCATCGAACAAGTACGGATTTCGCCTACTGTTAATGTCTTTTTTTTTTCGCTGTAAACTGTAACGAGGCTTGTGGTTCTTTATTTTTTGCCGAGTTAACTGTAACTGACATATTGTACCTAGACGTGCTTAAACGTTATCTAATGTCTCAATTACAATAAGATATTGACAGAGAATTTATTTTCCAGCTATATGGCGCGCCACCGTGTTGTCATCGTGAAGTTGTCGTATATCTCCGACGAGGACTGGATCTGGTGGACCAACATCCTGGCCACCAAGATCACCTGATTTAACCCCAACGGACTTTTGTGTATGAGGGTATATGAAAGACAGAGTGTTTGTTGCTCCGTTTCCTGGAAACGACGACGATCTGCGACAAAGGACAAAACAAGTAGCTGCCACCGTATACTCTGTGTATCCGGACACCCCCCAAAAGCCGGCACTGTGGCCGACCGGTTCTAGGCGCTTCAATCCGGAACCGCGCGACCGCTACGGTCGCAGGTTCGAATGCTGCCTCGGGCATGGATGTGTGTGATGTCCCTAGGTTAGTTCTAAGTCCTAGGGGACTGATGACCTTAGATGTTAAGTCCCATACTGCTCAGAGCCATTTGAACCATTTGAACACCCCCAAAAACATACGTTTTTCATATTAGATGCATTGTGCTGCCACCTCTGCCAGGTACCCCACATAGAGACCTCAGTAGTCATTAGACATCGTGAGAGAGCAGAATGGCGCGCTCCGCGGAAGTCACGGGCTTCGAATGTGGTCAGGTGATTGGGTGTCACTTGTGTCATGCGTCTGTACTCGAGATTTCCACACTCCTAAACATCTCTAGGTCCACTGTTTCCGATGTGATAGTGAAGTGGAAACGTGAAAGGACACGTACAGCACAAAAACGTACAGACTGACCTCGTCTGTTGATTGACAGAGACCGCCGACAGTTGAAGAGGGCCGTAATGTGTAATAGGCAGACATCTATCCAGACAATCACACAGGAATTCCAAACTGCATCAGGATCCACTGCAAGTGCTATGACAGTGGTGCCTTAGGTGAGAATACTTGGGTTTCATGGTCGAGCAGCTGCTCATAAGCCACACAGCACACCGGTACATGCCAAAAGACGCCTCGCTTGGTGTAAGGAGCGTAAACATTGGACGAATGAACAGTGGAAAAACGTTGTGTAGAGTGACGAATCACTGCACACAATGTGGCGATCCGATGGCAGGGTGTCGGTATGGCGAATGCCCGGTGAATACCGTCTGCCAGCGTATGTAGTGCCAACAGTAACATTCGGAGGCGGTGGTGTTATGGTGTGGCCGTGTTTTTCATGGAGGGAGCTTGCATCCCTTGTTGTTTGGCGTGGCACTATGACAGCACAGGCCTACATTGACGTTTTAAAAACCTTTTTTGTTTCCCACTGTTGAAGAGCAATTCGGGGATGGCGATTGCATCTTTCAACGCGATCGAGCATCTGTTCATAATTCACGGCCTGTGGCGGAGTGGTTACGGGACAATAGCATCCTTATAATGGACTGCCCTGCAAAGAGTCCTGACCTGAATCCTATAGAACACCTTTGGGATGTTTTGGGACGCCGATTTCGTGCCAGGCCTCACTGACCAACATTGATACCTCTCCTCAGTGCAGCAGTCCGTGAAGAATGGGCCGCCATTCCTCGAGAAACCTTCCAGCACCTGATTGAACGTATGGTTCCGAGAGTGGAAGCTGTCATCAAGGCTAAGGGTGAGCCAACACCATACTGAATTCCAGCATTACCGACGGAGGGCGCCCCGAACTTTTAAGTGATTTTCTGCCCGGTGCCCGGATACTTTTGATCACATAGTGTATATCAAGACTTCCTTCATAGGGTTTGACAGGAAATTAGTTACAGATGGGACATTTGTCGTATTACGAACGGTAGCGACATCGAACATTTGTAAATAAAAGATATACTGCAGTTAGTGCTGCATCATACATTTCTGTAAGTTATTTACCTTTTTCACAACGAATGGTTACTTTTTTTATAACCAATTTATAAATACCCTGCAGCTGTGATAAGAGACTATATGTCGTTTAGTGAGAAAATTTTTACAGTTAAGCTGGACGAAGCCAGAAATACACCTTAAATAATTCCGGAATTATTTGACATGAACAGTTTAGTTTAATCATCCCATATTGGGGAAGATGTGTAGCATAAGACACGTAAACTTGTTTTGAAATTATAATATTTTCTGATGGTTGTAATCGAAAATTCATATAAATTCACATAAAACAGTTCCATGGAACATTACTTACGAGAATTCTAAACCTAACTGTGATATATATATATATATATATATATATATATATATATATATATATATATATATATATATGTTGATTTTTTAATATTTTTTCCACCCTTTGCATTTTGGTCGTTTAAATGTTTAGAGGATTGTATCTGACATTAAATTATAATGTATAAGAAAACTCATTTCTTCAGAACGGTTCTAATTTCATCGTAAATGATTATAAAATGGAACTTGTTCATCAACTCATTTGATTTGACAAAGACTCTTGTCAACTTGGTCATTGCTGAAACCTGCTATTTGCTAAATAGTCGTGGATTAAAGTGTCCTCAGCCTTCAGTCTTCGTTTCTTTTCATAAAACCATTGTATTGTTGTATTGTATTGTATGGAACTGGGAACCTAGAAACGACGGAGAGGCTTCCTCCCCGCCGTAGCCCTCAGTGGTTCAAAACCCCACAACAGGTTACAACAGTCCGTTCAACCCACCGCCTCCCCCGGGAACGTCCGTTCAACCCACCGCCTCCCCCGGGAACGTCTCACACCAGACGAGTGTAGCCCCAAATGTTTGCGTGGTAGTGTACGCGTACGTGGAGACAGTGTTTGAGCAGCAATCGCCGAAATAGTGTAACGGAGGCGGAATAAGGGGAACCAGCCCGCATTCGCCGATGCAGATGGAAAACCGCCTTAAAAACCATCCACAGACTGGCCGGCACACCGGACCTCGACACTAATCCGCCGGGCGGATTCGTGCCGGGTATCGGCTCACCTTTCCGCCTGGAAAGCAGTGCGTTAGATCGCACGGCTAACAGGGTGGGCTCATAAAACGATACTAAAAATCTTTGCACGCTATCATTTTTGTCTTGTTGAACAGATGCTCTATTTTCAGTTGCTCTGGATTCTTATGTACAAGACTTAGGAAGTCATTTCAACTTAAAGGCATAAGCTGGCTAACTAAATTTTTAATATGGTCATACAATAGTTTCCTGTCTATCACTGAATGTTCTCGGAAAAAAGGTATTTCTTAAACGTATTTCATTGTCAACACTTTGTTTTTCCGCAATGTTTTCAGTCTGTCATCTAATGTACTTTTTGGTTCTGGACATTTCTCACTCACTTCCTCGCTTCTCATTTTATGAAGTCTGAATTTTTCAACGGCTTTCTTGATGTTATCTTCATCTCATTTGTGTCCTGATTTCTCCATATTCGCCTATTAAAGAAAAATACCGTAAAGATTAAAGTTTAGATGCTATCTGTTTTATCCAGCACAACCCAAAATTGTTGGGTCCGATACAAACAGAATGTATCGATGGGTTAGTTTAACATTCCTTAAGCTATTACTTTGGTTAGACATTGTCACCGCCTACAATACAGAGACTTATATCAGTTGTATCTAAAAATAAAATATAAACGTATTATTACATACTTCCAAACAAATCATAACACACCAAAGTTAAGTTTGTCCACCAAGGAGCTCAGTCGAAACATAACTTATATTCTATGAGGTTTCGAGATTTCAGCCGGATAACGTCAAGTCAACATGACCCGGCTGCAATACAAAAACCTCATAGAATATTCATTAAGTACGCCGGAAAAATTCAATAATCACAACAGATAACTTGATGTCACTCCGAAACGTATTGTTGCATTGTTTCAAAATCTTGTGTGTGGTCTTGTTCCTTTATAGTTCACAGTGAATTGGCGTCGAAGTTGCTGTTACTAGAGCTGGATTTTAGAAGCAGCTATTTTCCGATACAATCCACTGTCCGCTACTGCCCGACCGTCTGGATGTCGTCATGCACATTTTCTCTGGTGTTTTGGCAGGTATCTAGAATTTCGTTTTTACGTAGTGTACACAGAGTCATGCCGAAAGATCGCTAGATACCTGCAGTTTCGTTTCTGCAATGTGTAGACAGAGTCCACCCCTTAAGATAAGCAAACATTTGTTCACTACGACTCCACCACCTATTGTGCTGGCGTGATCCGCGTTGTCTGCCTGCGACAGCACAATTCAGCAGTCGTTGATGGAGAGCACGTTATTCTTCGTTTTTCGTTAAACTTCATATCACTCTAGACTAATCTGGGGAGCGTAAGATTTATGAGGTTAAACTGCTGCTTATAATAAATATGTTTCCGGATATATTACTAGCTTACTATCTCTTGGAGATGCGCTCCGAAAAGTTGTGTCTTATCTAACAATATGAACTGTAATATAGTAATATATCTGAAGACACATTCATTATATGCATATAACAAATATATATCAGAGGCCCGCTGATGATTTTTCACTAATGAAAAGAAATGAAGCGCGTGTGGCATAAAAACAACAGCCTTATATCTAGTTGCATAGACAGGTCATATCTCCAAGATGTTAATAATCTATACTTCTTGTTTAGCATTGATACCAAAAATCTCAAAAAGTACTTTACCGATTTACCTCAGATTTTTACACGATACTCTAGTAAACGTACAAGCAGACATATATATTACATTTCTGCTAACTATCTTCCCCTTTAGGTTGTACTTGAAGGGAAAGGTTTTTAGCAGAAATAAGTTCTTTACACTTTACTCTAATAAACGTTAGGGCAGACAATATATATATATATATATATATATATATATATATATATATATATATATATATATATATACACGTTGTTAGCAAAAATCTACAAAAATTCTATACTGATTTACTTCAGATTTTTCACGATACTCTAATAAACGTTCGAACGGACATGGTTACATGTTCCTTCCATAAACAGGACCTTCAAAAAAAGTGATGAATTCTTTTAGAGGTGGTAGTACTCATCGAAACGAGAAAACTAAGTCCAATAAACATGGGTACAGAAATGCATACTCTCTGGGATAAGCCCAATAAACATGGGTCCGGAAATGCATACTTCCTGCGATAAACACGTGTTTACAGGTGGTGTTCAGCGTGGCGTCCATTCATGACAGTGCACCCCTCTTCCCTCCGGTGTAAGGAATGACGCATCCTTTGAAGTTTACCCGGTTGTTGTTTTACCTGCTGGCACGTACTAAAGACGCGACCCTGTAGTGCCTGCACATCGTTGATTGGAGTGGCGTAGATCAATTCCTTCGAGTGTCGCCTTAATCAAAAGTCTTGGATACTGAAGTCCGGGAAAAGATAAGGTCAAGGTGTCCCCCCCCACTTCACCCCCCCCCCACCCCCTTCTACCCCCAACCATCCCAGTGGTCCTGAAATGCCCTCGTCAGATGTTCACGCACATTGTGACGAAAGTGTGCTGGTGCTCTATCATGCGCGAACAATATTTGTATTCGTTGCTGCAATGGCACAAGCACAAGCTCCAGCACGGTAGGGAATACATTAATGAGAAAGTGCAGGGCCCCAGTTAACCTTTGTGGTGGCACATCTGGCCCTATTAATCTATAGGCAAGTTCGCGAACCCACACGTTGATTGAGAATCGGTGTAGACGCCCTCCTTCCTAACTGCTTGGGGACTTAACATCTGCCCATGCTGGTTACGGAAATTCACAACATCATGTCTTGTGAACCCTGCCTCATCGCCGGCCGCGGTGGCCGTGCGGTTATAGGCGCTGCAGTCCGCAGGGACTGCTACGGTCGCAGGTTCGAATCCTGCCTCGGGCATGGATATGTGTGATGTCCATAGGTTAGTTAGGTTTAAGTAGTTCTAAGTTCTAGGGGACTGATGACCTAAGATGTTAAGTCCCATAGTGCTCAGAGCCATTTGAACCATTTGAACCTGCTTCATCGACAAATAAAATCTTGGATGAGAACAGTGGATCTGCGGTACACTTCTGCAACAGCCATTGACAGAACTGCAGTATGCCATAATGATCCTGTGGCCTTATGGCCTGAACGCGCTGTAGATGATATGGGTACAACAATTGTTCGTGAAGTATGTCCTAGGTAAGAGAGCGAGACACGCCTTCTGCTGCTGCTACACTACTGGCCATTAAAATTGCTACACCAAGAAGAAATGCAGACGATAAACGGGTATTCATTGGACAAATATATTATACTAGAACTGACATGTGATTACATTTTCACGCAATTTGGGTGCATAGATCCTGAGAAATCAGAAATCAGGACCCAGAACAACCACCTCTGGCCGTAATAACGGCCTTGATACGTCTGGGCATTGAGTCAAACAGAGCTTGGATGGTGTGTATAGGTACAGCTGCCCATGCAGCTTCAACACGATACTACAGTTCATCAAGAGTAGTGACTGGCGTATTGTGACGAGCCAGTTTCTCGGCGCCAGGGCAGCAGTCGAACATTTTCTGTATCCAGAAAGGCCCGTACAGGATCTGCAACATGCGGTCGTGCATTATCCTGCTGAAATGTAGGGTTTCGCAGGGATCGAATGAAGGGTAGATCCACGGGTCGTAACACATCTGAAATGTAACGTCCACTGTTCAAAGTGCCGTCAATGCGAACAAGAGGTGACCGAGACGTGTAACCAATGGCACCTCATACCATCATGCCGGGTGATACGCCAGTATGGCGATGACGAATACACGCTTCCAACGTGCGTTTACCGCGATGTCGCCAAACTCGGATGCGACCATCATGATGCTGTAAACAGAACCTGAATTCATCCGAAAAAATGACGTTTTGCCATTCCTGCACCAAGGTTCGTCGTTGAGCACACCATCGCAGGCGCTCCTGTCTGTGATTCAGCGTCAAGGGTAATCGCAGCCATGGTCTCCGAACTGATAGTCCACGCTGCTGCAAACGTCGTCGAACTGTTCGTGCAGATGGTTGTTGTCTTGCAAACGTCCCCATCTGTTGACTCAGGGATCGAGACGTGGCTGCACGATCCGTTACAGCCATGCGGATATGATGCCTGTCATCTCGACTGCTAGTGATACGAGGCCGTTTGGATCCAGCACGGCGTTCCATCTTACCTTCCTGAACCCACCGATTCCATATTCTGCTAACAGTCATTGGATCTCGACCAACGCGAGCAGCAATGTAGCGATACGATAAACCGCAATCGCGCTAGGCTACAATCCGACCTTTATCAAAGTCGGAAACGTGATGGTACGCATTTCTCCTCCTTACACGAGGCATCACAACAACGTTTCACCAGGCAACGCCGGTAAACTGCTGTTTGTGTATGAGAAATTGGTTGGAAACTTTCGTCATGTCAGCATGTTGTAGGTGTCGCCACCGGCGCCAACCTTGTGTGAAAGCTCTGAAAAGCTAATCATTTGCATATCACAGCATCTTCTTCCTGTCGGTTAAATTTCGCGTCTGTAGCACGTCATCTTCGTGGTGTAGCAGTTTTAATGGGCAGTAGTGTAGTTATCGCACATTGGTCCCCGGGGTTTCTTCCATACAGTGTAGCACACGCTCCTCCACGTCAGGCGTGCGATCTCTGCGGGGCCTTCCAACCGTGTCAGTAGAGGTGCTTGGATACCTTTGTCCCTCAGACCCTGAAAAAGCCTGCCGAACAGCTTATCAGAGGGCACACTGTGCTGTGGATATTTTTCAGCATATAGGACACGGCTTCGCAGGCTACGTCGATTTGCTAAACCATAACAGACCATCATATCCGCCATGTCGAGTTGTAGACTTCCATTGCTCACAAGTGGTGGAAGAAAGAAAATGTAAATGTACTACACCATTTGTACCTTCAAACAGCGCAATAACAATAAAGACATAAGTGTGAGAGGTGGCATGAGCCCCCTCTCATATTTCTATCTTACGATTCTCCTCTCTAGTTGCATGCGGTGGAGGGTTGCTTTTCCTTAACACGCGTACTTCCCACGCAGCGTCTCTCGTCACCCGGGTGGGCCGGTGACAGGCGGGCTCTGTGGAACAGGAGAGAGTTAAGCCGACGTGTGTGAGGCAGTCGAGTGAATGCTTTTCAGACGCCGACATTGTCAAGAGACACGCCCGCTGGGGTGTGAAGTAGCGGCTGGGCTAGAGGTTCCGTTACTTCAGAGAAACCTTGCGAAAACACTTTCTGGCGGGCTACCAGCGAGGCGTGGGAATGACTTGTGTACCCACGCAGTTGTGGCGGGAAAATTCCCGCACTTTCTGCAAAATCAGCACAGAAATTGGCGCCAAGAATCTCCATTGGTGGAATGGTAGTGCTCCGGCAATGGAGTGGAATTTCCGCCGGTTTTCGAGTTGCTGATTGGAACGTAACCACGGCCACTGTCGTGGGGGCGGGAATGTTCGGTGTTCGGCCTGTGCGGGTGCTCTGAGTAGTCGGCAGTCGCCTTTCGGTCGAGGACGTCGAAGCAGCCAGCCCTCGCCTGCGGTACGCCAGATCGTGTTCTGGGAGATAAGAAGACTGTTGGTAATGTACGTCCGCAGCACCGGCAGATAGGGATTTTTCCTAGGTGATAATCAGAGCTCAGCAGAGCGCGCCTGTTCATCCTTTTCTAACTGTGTTCAGTTTCGAGTAACAGCAATTACTATTGGGTTAGCTGTGTGTCTCTCTTGAGATTTGAGTGGAAAGGAATTGGCTCCACATACCACTTCGTCTTAAACCTCAGGATCTAAGTTAGGGACAACTTCACCTTTATAGTGTTTGTATGAATCTCCAATTTTAGCCTATTTGATGATTTATAAATTTCCTGTGTTTCTTTTACTATTCTGTGTTTAAGCTTAATAAATCATATTGTTATTTTGAACAGAACTTTCATTCTGTTAATCGATAGAGCAACCCTATCATTCCTCACTATGCTAATGAAACCTTTGTTTATTTAACTTATGTATCAAATTAAATTATTGCAGGTGCCAAACTCTCTTCTACTCCACTAGCAGGGTTGATTAGAGTCAGTTCGCGTATTTTTTTTTATCCTTGTGCAACAGCAAAAGTCGGAGTTAGAATAGGGGGGGCTTAGAGCATGATTTACACATGTGGATTCTAGTAGAATTTAGTGATAAATACACTACTAGCCCCGGCACCTCGCATAATATGGCGACCCTTGGCCTCGGATCTTTCCTGTGAATCTCTGATAAACAAACAGGATTCTTAGTAGGAACATTCAATTTTTTTTCTCTCTATTTTTTTTAATGATTAATACCCAAGTTTTTTTTTTTGGTAGTTCCGCGTTTAGTTTTAAGTAGCGGCGCATGACTACAGTTTTTGTTTTCAGTGTATATATTTTTTGTTCATTGTTTTTTTTTGTGTTTCGCTGATGTGGTGTCTGTACCGCATCGCACTTTGTCGGATTTGTGTGCGGTTTCTGTACCACATCAAATTGTGTTTGTGATTACAGCGTTGGAACAGCGTTGTTGAAAGTTTATGTTTATGTGTAAAAAATATATGGAGTAGATTAATTTTATTGTGCATTTTAGATGAATTTGTTTTTATGAATGATAACGAGAAGTAAGGCACGACTATTATCGGGCGAAGCTAAAACAAAAGAGGATAGCATAATGGATAAGGGGCAGTTTACTGACGGGAATAGGTTCGGAGATGAGATGGGCACATTTTTAGCAGGACAGGACGCCAGGGGCATTGATGAGGAAGGTGATTTGGACGCGATCTCAGAGCAGCGTTGCGGCCGTGATTATGATAGTGAAGTAGAGGATGAAACAGAGACAGGCACACAGGTCGAGACGGTAGCAGAAGTTTATAGTCAAACGAACGAGTGCAGACAGAGGCCAGCTCGGTCACGTCAGAGCTCTAGCGCCCAGGTGTCCAGAGTTACATCGCCCATGTTTGAAGAGGATCAAGAAGATGACGTAAACCCAATACTGAGCTTCCTACGATCAATGAAAGAAGAAGCTGACGAACAGCGTAAGAGGGAGAAGGAAGAAGAGGAGAAACAACGTAAGAAGGAGAAGGAAGAAGCTGACGAACAGCGTAAGAGGGAGAAGGAAGAAGAGGAGAAACAACGTAAGAAGGAGAAGGAAGAAGCTGACGAACAGCGTAAGAAGGAGAAGGAAGAAGAGGAGAAACAACGTAAGAAGGAGAAGGAAGAAGAGGAGAAACAACGTAAGAAGGAGAAGGAAGAAGAGGAGAAACAACGTAAGAAGGAGAAGGAAGAAGCTGACGAACAGCGTAAGAAGGACACGGAGGCAATAATTTCGCATATAGGGGAAATTCGTGGGGAATTATTAACAATAAAGAAAGAATGTGGAGAAGCAAAACAAATGTCAATGGTAGCACAAAAAGTAGCAGGCCTAGCCAAAACTGCAGCAACAGGGGCAATGAAAATCGCAAGAGTAACTCTTAAACTCGCAGGGCGCTTGCGACGTGCGACACAAGTCCACTCGAAATCCCTAGCGGCCTTAAAGACTCAAGGTAATATTGCGGTTACGAACATCACGAAACGAATGAAAGAAGTAGAGAGTCGGATAGCAAAACTAGAGCGAAATGGGCACACGAGCACTGCGCGTTCGGATACCAATGATGGAGCACACAGGATTGTGTCTCCGAGGAAAAGCCCGCCGTGCTCTAGCCCAGTGACAGCGTGCGGAACAAACAATGCACACGCAGAAACAGCGAGTAATAGCTCCAATAATTGCAGCCCACTTAGAAGAGTGAATGCTGAATGCCACTTCCACTGTGATACAGACGTAGCACATCACAGTTATCAGCAAGATAGATCAGGACACTCCGCAGACGTGCAAGTATCGGAAACGTCTGACAACACCAGTGCGAGGATCGGACAGAATTTTGATCACAATCACTTCCTGTCGATACTCAAATTCCAGAAGTTCAAAGATAATGGAGGGTCGATGCATCCGAAGAGCTGGGTGATGCAATTTACTAATTCATTACCGTCGTCATGGCCAACCCAGGCCAAATTAGAATTCATGTGTGGACACATCGAAGGCCAAGCCGCGGAAAAGATGCGGGGCGTGGCAGCGACGTGTCGGACGTATCAGGAATTTGTTGGTGCATTCCTGCGGACCTACTGGTCAAAGGAAACGCAAGACAGGATTAAAGAGGAAATAATATTTTGTCCTGAACTGGAAGTGTCCGGGCATAAGAGCGCAACCAAATTTTTTGATGACTTACTCAAGAAGAATCAGTTTTTAGATAGTCCATACAGCAAC
Source organism: Schistocerca nitens (assembly GCF_023898315.1). Lineage (NCBI taxonomy): Eukaryota > Metazoa > Arthropoda > Insecta > Orthoptera > Acrididae > Schistocerca > Schistocerca nitens. The sequence goes on along the minus strand of NC_064616.1, from coordinate 294,228,900 downwards.
GGAGAAATTATTAAATTTTGCTTTTCGAAATTGCCAGTTAGGTATCAACAGACACTTGTCGGGAAGTGTGGATCTGACATAGATGCATTCAAGAGTCTACTGCGCGAACTCGAAGTAGTCTTCGATAAACAAGACGCAAAGGACAGGAAGAAGGCGCAAAATAACAAATACCACGGGCCAGCAAGGGAAGACGACAACAGATCGCATAATCGCACTGGTCAGTTAGGAAACCAGGGTTACCGAGATCAAGGTTACGCTATTCAAGGTTATGGAAACCAGAGACACGGAAACCAGAACGTCAGGGAACAGGGTCAATCCAGACAAGCAATCTGGGACAGGAGGAATGACGAACGGCAAAGCGACCGTAATTGGAGGGAGCGAAATCAAGGACAACAGGAGAACCAGGAGATTGAAATTAGACCTCCAAATCCTAATGCACGTCAGAGGAGGGGGAGTCTAAGAAGGGATTGACGCTAGTCCATAGGACTCCACCACTTCTCTCACATAAAGGAGTTCGTAGAATAGTAGTAGTGTAAGAAATGTACATAGTAGAATAGGCAAAGATATGAACCTTTTTTCGGGGAACAATAATCGTTACATTAATAGATTAAGATTGCTAAAGTATTAACACGCTGCGTTGTCTTGCATAAGAATTTACTGCTGCTATCCTCTTTTTGTTTATGTTTGCGATCTCCAATGTCGATGGAGTAGGAGACACTACCTTTTCATGAGCAATGTTTTTGTCCTTTCCTATCTGGTGTCCATGTTAAGGGATAAGGATGAGTGACGAGACGTCGCACAAACGGGCGCATACAAGAACGTGCTCTTAGAAGCGTTCTGAGAGGTCGTGATACGCTCCATAGCGGCCACAACCAGTTCGTGAGACGTTCATACCAATGCTTGCAGGCACGCGTCAGTGCACTGCACGATTGTGGTGTATTGCGCGATTTCGAGGGTGAATATGGGCAGTATAGTTTTTGCAGAGCTGCGCCGGTATCGTTGTCTTGCAAGTCGGGGTGAACCTGTGAGCATTTGACTCTAATGGTGCCCTAGACGAGAGAAATGAGGGCATAAAAGCCTACCATGCTAATGTGCTGGTTGGGGATTTAGCGTGCTGCTCGTTTTTGTCACAGATGAATCACCAAGGAATTGTACTTGGATATTCGTGACATACTGTGTAGCTGGCGTGTGTTGGGTGTCTGAATCCTCAACAGGAACCAGTCCTGGCTTGGTCATATTACATTGCTTCTGGAAAGGTGTACTTCGATCGCGAAAACCGCTTCACATAGAGAAGGAAGTTGCAACTATAAATTTATTGTCGTGTATAGCCATGGCTAACCCAGTCTCTGGAGTTTCAGTGAGGCGTAATGAAAACTCGGAGGTCATGTCGTACGGCGCGCACATCACTGTCGTCAATAGCGGCGAGCAGCAAGACATCTCAGCGTAACAGGAACTATGTAAGGGTATTGTATAAGGTAAATAAAAAATAAATAAATAAATAAATAAATAAATAAATAAATAAATAAAATAAAATAAATAAATAAATAAATAAAAGGGAAAGTACGATACTAGGATAAGTTAAACTGTAGGATTTAACAATAACTAGATTAATATTGTGGGGGTTTTCTACCACAAGTGTGGCGCGCGCCTGTTGAGTTGCTATTTTTCAGGTCACCAAACCACAGACCCGAGATGGAGGGACGACGGGCGAGCGAAAGTAGCGTAGTTGCATGTTCTTTATAGCACAGTAAAACTTAGACCTGCATAACAACATAATTTAATTAAAAGACGTAGAATGTAGATCGTTGGGATATGGTAGTTAATTCTTGAAGCATGTCTACTGTCGATCTATATAATTAATAGTAATATTAGTGCGGGCCCGCACATTTAGTTGTTCATCCACTACAAAGCATCAGTTATCACACACCATGTACTTACTGAGATCGGTCTCTACACGTATATCAAAATAAATTATTTCCATGTCTAGATTAGATGTTATAATGATTGCCATAGATTAATAACTATAAAAGTAAAATAAGAGTGTCTGAAATGACAGACCATCAATGTTTCATTAGGTAAATTTATTATAACATAGAAGGTCATGGGAAAAAGTTAGGCATAAGACTTTTGTAAGAATTGTACAGATGACGAGGAACGTGGCAATGCAGAGGCCAGCCAGCGCAAAAACAAGAGGTCTTCGGCTACCTGCTAGAGGGCGAGCGTCCCGTCCTACACGCTGACAGTCACCCGGCTGCCTACCTGAGGGATTACACGGGACCCTTGCCCCGCCACAAGCGAAAGTGGGGCTGGCCGTTGACCCTGACACGCGACAGCCTGCTAGCTCTCCGGACGCGGCAGCCGCTTGGAGGGATTCCCTGCGGCAGACCACGTTGTCGTGAGTACACGAAGAAGATCACATATCGTGTCAGAACCTGCGCCTCATGTGCCTCAGGACAGAAAGGGACGCTCTATACTCACCTGTTTGGGTTTTTACAACTCACTAGCATTGGCCGATCTGCATACACAAAGCAGTATCGTGCCACACTAACAAATGTATGGTCTCATGTCTTACTTCTCCTCTCTATTAGAGAGCAGTTTTTAACAATAGTCGCTCCTAGTTCGATCCTGTATGGATGACCTCACACACTTGTGGAGTCACTCCACGTGCCATCATCCCTCGTCGAACTGCAATATTGGGAAACATAAAGTTCCGTCCAGCGAGAGAAGAGACCTAGACTAGTGATGTATCCCAACGAGTAGACCTCAGAGACAATTAATCGACGTGAGGAGAGCCTATCACTGTGTCTTCCTACCATACGGCCGTGATCATATGCGTGGGTCTGACTACAATCTCAACAGCGTACTGCAGGCACTCCAGAACTCCCTATTGCTGTTGCCACAACGTAGCAACTACAACCGACGTTTAGCCTTATGTGATGTCAGTACAGTGGAATCAGTGAAGTGCCACGGATATTTCTAACAATGTGATTTAGTGCCTCATTCTCAGCACAGTCGTGAACTTTGTGCAATGTGCACGCACAATTTGATGCCCCATGAACCTTGTTTTTTTTCTTAAATTTCTTTCTCTTATGTTGTTTCTGTAATGTATGTTATACCTTGTATGCGTTTGTGTTTTACACTGTAATTCTTATTACAGATTACTGTATTGTTCTCCACATCATGTTTTTTTTGTATTTTGTGTTTATTGTTGTGTGTATGCTAACAGTGTGCCTGAAGTCCCCATAAACTGAAGCAGATACCACCACTGTCATTGTGAATGGACCATCAGTTCAGGGAACATTTTGTAAAGGTTATTCTTGCTGCAGGGAGACAGAATGAATCGGAGGTTGTAACTAGATTCTGAAAACTCACAAAGAGATTGTTAACTTAAATATTATCATGTGTGAGTGAGGTCAGGTTAGTTTAATGATTAAAATTGTTGTAACATCTTGGGCATTTAATTGCGGAGCACTCCAACTCTGATTGTAAAGAATAAACTGCTCCATATTTGGCTCAGATGCCCGGGCCATGTTTAGAGCGTGAATGTCTGCGTGAATCGGTGTTTGGAAGGGGCTCCCTGGGTATGGATGTGTGATGTGAGTGTTAGTGTTCCATATTAAGAAGGTGAAGTTGGCTACATCATAAATAATCCTCCCTCTATGAGTTGCATTTTTCAGTTGCAATGATCTTTTTTATAGAGTGCGGTATGTGGAGTCACTTTGTAAGATTGTTCTTGGGCGATTGACTCACTACCTTGCTCCTAAGTGAGCCAACCGCTCACCAATTACAATCTAAAATGGCGTAGGGGCAATGAGAGGTGGCATGAGCCCCCTCTCATATTTCTATCTTACGATTCTCCTCTCTAGTTGCATGCGGTGGAGGGTTGCTTTTCCTTAACACGCGTACTTCCCACGCAGCGTCTCTCGTCACCCGGGTGGGCCGGTGACAGGCGGGCTCTGTGGAACAGGAGAGAGTTAAGCCGACGTGTGTGAGGCAGTCGAGTGAATGCTTTTCAGACGCCGACATTGTCAAGAGACACGCCCGCTGGGGTGTGAAGTAGCGGCTGGGCTAGAGGTTCCGTTACTTCAGAGAAACCTTGCGAAAACACTTTCTGGCGGGCTACCAGCGAGGCGTGGGAATGACTTGTGTACCCACGCAGTTGTGGCGGGAAAATTCCCGCACTTTCTGCAAAATCAGCACAGAAATTGGCGCCAAGAATCTCCATTGGTGGAATGGTAGTGCTCCGGCAATGGAGTGGAATTTCCGCCGGTTTTCGAGTTGCTGATTGGAACGTAACCACGGCCACTGTCGTGGGGGCGGGAATGTTCGGTGTTCGGCCTGTGCGGGTGCTCTGAGTAGTCGGCAGTCGCCTTTCGGTCGAGGACGTCGAAGCAGCCAGCCCTCGCCTGCGGTACGCCAGATCGTGTTCTGGGAGATAAGAAGACTGTTGGTAATGTACGTCCGCAGCACCGGCAGATAGGGATTTTTCCTAGGTGATAATCAGAGCTCAGCAGAGCGCGCCTGTTCATCCTTTTCTAACTGTGTTCAGTTTCGAGTAACAGCAATTACTATTGGGTTAGCTGTGTGTCTCTCTTGAGATTTGAGTGGAAAGGAATTGGCTCCACATACCACTTCGTCTTAAACCTCAGGATCTAAGTTAGGGACAACTTCACCTTTATAGTGTTTGTATGAATCTCCAATTTTAGCCTATTTGATGATTTATAAATTTCCTGTGTTTCTTTTACTATTCTGTGTTTAAGCTTAATAAATCATATTGTTATTTTGAACAGAACTTTCATTCTGTTAATCGATAGAGCAACCCTATCATTCCTCACTATGCTAATGAAACCTTTGTTTATTTAACTTATGTATCAAATTAAATTATTGCAGGTGCCAAACTCTCTTCTACTCCACTAGCAGGGTTGATTAGAGTCAGTTCGCGTATTTTTTTTTATCCTTGTGCAACAGCAAAAGTCGGAGTTAGAATAGGGGGGGCTTAGAGCATGATTTACACATGTGGATTCTAGTAGAATTTAGTGATAAATACACTACTAGCCCCGGCACCTCGCAAGTGAATCCGCGTTTAGAAGACAGTACTGTACAATAAGGCACACAAACACGACGAAACCGAACGTATCCTGCAACACGACTCGAACCACGCAACTGACTGCAGACCACCTAATGGTAGCTAGAGTACTGTGAGTAAGACATCATAATACCCAGTCGACACATTTGATAGACCGCCAATGTGCTAATACCCGCAACCAAGCGTCGCGCAGCCCTTCGTATAAACACGTGTTTATATCGGAAGGTATGCTTTTTGCGTTTCCAGACCCATGTCTACTGGACATATTACGTTCATAGGCTACATATTTCTTTCATGCATGTGGTACATGACTATACAGGGTGGTGCAGTAAAAGTATCCCGCCTCCCCCGACATTTGAAATAAACAGCTACAAAACTGGATAGTTTTAGGCAATAATCGATTGTTCTGTCAGCATTTCAGTTTATTTCATCAGTGAAGTTAGACGTTTCTCTTTGCGGTCTAAAAATGACTTTCTCGATAGAGGAAAGAACTGAAATTGTGGAAGCATATGTGAAAATAGGTTCAGTTAAGGAAAATCGCGAAATTTTTGGGGTCAAGTATCCGGATAGAGAACTACCGGCAAGAGGAGCAATACAGAGTCTGTATAAAAATTGGCGCACCTACGGATCTGTGAAAAATATAAAACTACGAAGAATTCCTTCAGTTTTCACACCAGAAGTTATTCCAGACATTTGCCGAAGAACTATTCAGAGCCCAAAGAAGTCTGCATGTAAACTGGAGCAACACGTGCATGCAAGTAGGAGGGGTTGCCAGCGGGTATTGAAAAGTCTTAAATTGAAGCCATGTCGTGTGACGGCTGCGCAACAGTTACAGGATAATGACTGTCAGAAAGGTATAGATCACTGCATGTGGCTTTTGAATAACAACAACTAAGGTTTGTTAGATCCTTTCCAATACATCATAAGTGATGAAGCTTGGTTTCATCTGTTCTGCTCTGTGAATTCACAGGACAATGGAGAACCCTAAAATTTTGTGTCAGCAACCACTCCATGATGAAAACATTGGCGTTTGGTGAGGTGTAACAGGAACGTGCATCATTGGACTGACATTTTTTGACACTAGCCTTAACACGGTTACGTATATTGAAGTTTTTAAAAAAATTTTTGCTCAACTCACTGAATGTGAAAGACAATACTGCTTCTCCCAGCAAGAAGGGGCAACGTGCCACACGTTTAAGGTATCCCTGGAACGACTCCATGATGTCTTCACTGAGGAACGAACTGTCAGCAAACATTTATGCCCACCACGTATCCCGGATCTAACATCAGGTGATTTTTTTCCTGTGGGGACATTTGAAGAGCAAGGTCAATGATACAAACTCACACATAATACAGGAACTGAAAGACATCAGCCGTGAAGTTGCCGCCATCGAAATCCGAACTTTACTCCGGGTCTATATCAATATGCTTAGACGTGCGTATCGATGTTGCAGGGGGTCACGTCCAGCATGTTCTACAAATGATTCTTTTTTGTCCACAGCTCGAGGTCTAGTGACGCTGGCACTGTGTAGCTCAACGTGCTCGGACAGAGGGTTAGCTGCCCTCTATAATAATAATAATAATAATAATAATAATAATAATAAAAGACTGAGCGAATGGATCGACGCTGAACTTGAACGGGTGTCATGGGACGTCCGCGTCGAACAAATGCAACGAACAATAACGAACAAAATGAGATACAGAAAAAATAAATAAAAGCTGGCTAGCGTTGCTGCCTCTGGCTCACGGCGTCCCGAGTTTGATTCCCGACCGAGTCGGGAATTTTATGTGAGGTCTTGCCCACTCGTCTCGTATATGGTGCCTAAAGGAGCTGCGTTCTCGGAATGCTATTCAACAATTCAAGCAAAATCACATTAATAGTTTTTATTACAAATAAGAAGATAGACAATAATTAACTTTGAATTTACAATGGTGTCACAAGCGATGGGCGACATGCAATCAGTCAAAGTCCTTTGCTGTATACAAGGTCCATGTAAGCAATTGGTATGGATCACACGTTACTGCTATCGTAGTGCTCTCCTAGTACTGGGCGAATACTGTCCGGCCGAGGCTGGCAGGAACGGCGCTTGTACTCTCTTCGGCTAGTGGGCGCTCCTGTCGTGCGGTCCTTGTCAGCGGGATGCTGGCTGACGTCGTCTCACTGCCTTCTTTGTTCTTGCGCTCTTCGTTCTCGTGCCGGTCCTTGTGGTTCCGGAATATTTTTTCCATCCGGATTGGATTGGATTGTTTAGGGGAAGAGACCAAACAGCGAGGTCATCGGTCTCATCGGATTAGGGAAGGATGGGGAGGGAAGTCGGCCGTGTCCTTTCAAAGGAACCATCCCTGTATTTGCCTGGAGCGATTTAGGGAAATCACGGAAAACCTAAATCAGGATGGCCGGACGCGGGATTCAACCGTCGTCCTCCCGAATGCGAGTTCAGTGTGCTACCACTGCGCCATCTCGCTCGGTCTCCATCCGGAGACTGGGTGTTTGTGTTGTCATCATTTTATCATCATTCGGGAAACTGACTAGACTGAACAGTGAAAAGATTGGGGCTTCATACAGGCGCTGATAACCAAGCAGTTGAGCGCCCCCAAACACCAGATATTATTATCATCATCAGTTTATTTTTAATTTTAAATAAATGCTAAGTCTATTTCAGATCTTCGCTCCTGTGATTTCGCTGCATTTCCTTTATACTTACGAGGGTTACTTTTATCTGCACCACCCTGTATATATATATATATATATATATATATATATATATATATATATATATATATATATATATATATATATATATCAAGGATAAACGTTAGCAAAAATATCGCAAATTTCGTGACCGATTTACTTCAGATTTTTTCACGATGCTCTGATAAACGTTCGGACGGACACAGTTTACGTATTTACGAAAATGTTTACACAGTACTCTAATAAACGTTTATACAGGGTGAAGAAAAATTCGCGCACTCGGACTTAGCGCATTTCCTCACATACTGGCAGTACAAAAATGTCTCTCATAAAATTTCGTCCGTTCCATAGATATAGACGTTAAAGAGTGGCAATCTGGCAACACTGTAATCACATGTACGGTAACTACCTCTGTCCACAGGTAGAGTAGTTCTGTGCAGATGGTGCACTGGATTGCGTTTTTGGTTAGCATGCAGGTGGTCGAGGGTTTGATTCTGGGTCGAGGCTTATTTTTTATTATTTGCTAAAAGTATTCTGCGTGGTACGGTATCTGGAGTCTTAATCGTCATATAGCGATTACACTGGGCCTTCTACACAATATTTGCAGTTACATACTATTAATGGAAGAACATTCGTCAACCTTTAAACAAACCTATTGCACGTCGTGAACGCGAATTGTTTCGCGCCACTGCATCTACTAGATTTCAAAGCTGTTTTCTGTGTACCCTCCCCGAATGAGCCCATCGAAATTATTTGCAAACCACGTTGTTAGCACTACTGGTGATGTAAGACCCAAACGAAATCTAATGGACCTGAACGGGGCAAGAATAACAGTTCGTATTAATCGAAGGGACCAATGGGAGAGGGTACGCACAAAAAAAGTTTGGAATCTAGTAAATGCAGTGGTGCAAAACTATTCGCGTCCACGATATGCAAAAGGTTTCTTTAAAAACTTACCAACGAAAACGATTGTATCTAGATTTCTGTGCTCGTAGGATGTAACCGCAAATGTTTTGTAGAAAACCCATTGTAATCGCTGTATAACGATTAAGACACCAAATAAATATGAATAAGTCTCGACCCAGAATCGAACTCTCGACATCCTGCATGCTAACCCGAAACGATATTCACAGCACCAGCTGCATAGTGCTGGGTTGCCTGCTGTGAGAGGTAGTTATCGTACATGAGATCATAGTGTTGCCAGATTGCCAATCTTTAATGTCCATTCACTACCCGAAATTTTGTGACAGACATTTTTGTATTGCCATTATGTGAGGAATCGCGCTGCGAAGTCTGAGTGTGCGAACTTTTCTTCACCCTGTATAGGCTATGTTTTGTAATATATATAATAGCGAAACTTTGTAATCAAAAATCTCGGGAAGTTGTTGGCAGATGTACTTCAAATTTTTACATGATAGTCTAATAAACATCTAGATGGACATAACCTACATATTTTTTAAACAACAATGTACGTGTTTTCTGTTAAAATCAACTGCGAGAAAGAAAATGCGGTACTGTGCTGTGAAATGTGCGGTTTTCTCTTTCGGTGCCTATTTTAATTACAATAGCAGGGCATTTAAACCATTAGAAATCGTTTCTTCGAGACATATTCTTTTTCCATGTATATAATTTTGTACAAAAATTGTACAAACAAGAATGTGGTGTTTTGTTTTCTTCCTCGCATTCGGTTTTAACAAAAAGAAGAAATCTGTAATTATGGCTTGTGGTTAGAATACTACGACCGATTCCGAATCGTCCGAAACTTTGTAATCCTTCCCGTTCGCAGATTAAAACAATGCGAAATACTGCGGACATCTTAGCTACTATCCTCATAGCTCGGGGAGCTGGAGAGGTCTCCATCATACATCGTATACCAGTGATCCCAACCAGAAACTTACCTATTAATTTTAAGCGATTTCAATTCGAAATCAAGGTGTTATTTGCAGCAACAGAAAACAAAGCTCAAGGTCAGAGAGGGGGGGGGGGGGGGAGGGAAGAGGAGATGGGCTTAGAGGGAGGCAAGGAGCAGATGAACACAGAAAAGAGGAAAAAGGAGGTAAGGACGTATATCCAGTTCCCACACATATTCAGCAATTGCGAAGCATTGCTGCATTCGCTAGTAATAATACATGAGCAGCTAAGAAACTTTGTTCTTCTTTTGCAGAAGTTGCAGTTGTGGGTAAATACCGACAAGGATATCGTCAATGATTGCTAGTAGTGTGATTCTTACTGTGAAAGCTAATCATAAAGAAATGCAACTTACTGAAATGTTTTCACGACTATGAAGTGCGTGGAATACTGATAACGTTAGTAATTGTTAGATTAATTTTGCGTTTCTCGTCGCTAGCAACACAGCGCTTTTAACAACGCATATCTGTTAAGCAGGACAGGAAGAAATGAAACAACTGAAGATAATAAGAGTGCAGATGTTAATTCAGTGCATGCAACCAAAATGTATTATTGAGGCTGAAAGGTGTTGCGTTCATTAGTGTCACAGTGATATTGTGACAAGGTATCTGCTCTTGACTTCAAGCGATCACAGAATCTGTTTGCAAAAGACAAAAGCAAAGTGTTAATTTTCGTGACAAAACACAAGCGCGCATGCAACTAGCGGAGGTCTTTAGTAACGCTGCAAAGGTCGAGAGCCTCAGAAACATTTAATACTCCGGGAAAGCATTAAACAGCACATAGACATAATGGTTGCCCTTCCATCCTCAGAGCGAATATTAACGTGCGAGCGTTGTCTGCTGCAGAATGGATGAATGCTTATTAACGGACGTGGAACGACGGAGATGAGAGCGGGAATTAGCTGCACGTGTACGGAACAGTTATTATGAGGCTTCAGCGTTTTGAGATAACAGCATTTTTCTTCATTGGCCAAAACACGAGCTTATCACCTCCGTTACCCATCCTGGGCGTAGTTTATTATTGCCGAAGCCAGCTTCCAGAATGTGTCATTCAGGGGAGGGCGATGGAGAGGAGATACAAAGCGAGGTAAGAGTTTAACATCTCACCGCCAGCAGCGTCTGTAGAGCTGGAGCAGTAGTTTTGACTTGATAGGTATGAGGAATTGGGACGTTGCCTATTCTAACCTAGACCATTTAATCAAAAATACCCGAACACCCCCATATAATGAGAATATAAAAGGAAGCGGGGAGTATTGTGTTGTCAATGGTGAAGCGACCACAGCAGAATGGGCTGGTCAGGAGAGATCAGTGATTTCGGACGTGGGCTAGTCATTGGATGTCACCTGAGCAACAAATCCATCAGAGGCATGTCAACCTTTCTAAAGCTGTCCAAGTCGGCTGTTGGTGATGTGACTCTGAAGTGGAATCACGAAGGAACATCGCAGACATACCGAGCGAGGTGGCGCAGTGGTTACCACACTGGACTCGCATTCGGGAGGACGGTGGTTCAAACCCGCGTCCGGCCACCCTGATTTAGGTTTGCCATGACTTCCCCAAATCGCTTCAGGCAAATGCCGGGATGGTTCCCTTGGAAGGACACGACCGAGTTCCTTCCCCATCCTTTCCTAATCTAGTTTCTTTAATACTGAGAAGATCTACTTTCAGTAGATTATAATTTCATTCTTTCAAGAACCTTTCATCAAGCACATTTAAAAACACCACATTATACGTGATATCGACTCCACTGTATCAATATCTCTGAATTACACTCCTTTATACTTCCGAAAATTCTGTAGATATTTTCACACTAGATACCAATTAAATAGACTGGAACGTTTCCTTTAACCCTAATAAAATTGGATTTATTTTCCTTCTAGGTATCTCAATACACGTTGGTTATCACCAGTGAACGAGTGCCATAAAATATATTATCATTCCCCACAATACGGAAACAAGTAATAAAAAATCAAACAAAAATCCTAAATTTCACCGCCATTTTTCAACTAACCTTAAGTTACAATTTAAAACCAAATCTTGATCTCTTCAGGCGCTGACCACACGCGACCCGCTAAGTTCCCTAACATTTAAATCGTCCACTCGTCACCCTGATGAATCAAGTTTTGGTTTAGCTACGTGTAGCTCGTTAAATGGTTCCTTAATTTACTATCGCTTGTCTACTCAGTGATACGTGCACACCATCACCGTATAGTGAAACAGTTCGTCGTTCTATGAGACAATTCGCTGTCTGCTGCAAGCTAGTGGTCTTGAAAATACAACTGCCAACACGTGTTCGAGGCTTTCCCTTCTCGATACACACACGCACAATACCCAAACCACCTCAATAAAAACGACAAGCAACCCAATTACCTCTGGGCGCGTCGCGACCACTCAACATACAATGCAGACGGGATATTGGTCACACCGATTCCATAAAACTTAGCACCTAACAAATCAATCTCTCAATTAAATCAGGCCCACGCGGGACTCACCCCAGGAAATTTTACGAACGAAACTATTCCCACAACTATAATCAACAAAATTCCGTGCACTCTCCCAAGACTTAGGTCTCAACTGAGTAGCCTCACTACACGACGCAGTGAAACGCTGTAAGATCAGAGCTGATATACACCACTACCACCACTTGGTCGGTGAGAGGTCTATCCGGGAACTAACTCTTTTCGTTGTACAATAGGAACCATTTAAAACGAACAAACACGCAACGCCACGCCAATTGTTAACAATGAATGTAATAATCATCGATGCTGTCGGTTCTTCGCAATAGCAGCCGGCTGCTGCGCGTCGCTCAGGCGGCATCTCTGGACGCAGCGAGGGCGATACGTTATATCGCTGAAGTCGTGCATGCTCGCCACCTGCTATTCCGTAGACGCTCTCATATCATCTGGAACACAATTTGATTTTGGTTTTACCACATCATACGCGTATATTATCGTGACAACCAGGTGTTATCATTGATTTATCACGCAAGTCGGTCAGCACCAGTAAGGGCGAACGTACTCCGTGCTTTTTGACACAGCACACCCTCCTACCCCTCCCCGCCCCATCAAATCAACCAGTCACAGACAATCCAAGATCAGGCAGACCCCACGTACTGACGGACATGGACCGTCGAGTATTACGGAAGGCGGTTGCAAAAAAACGCTTGAATCAGGGGAAGGAATCACTCGTGAGTTCCAAAGGGCTGGCAGCAGTCCAGCCAGCCGATGACTGTGCGTATGGAGTTAAAGGGAATGGGGTACAGTGGTCAATCAGCTCCTCATAAGACACCCATTCCTGTACTCATCTACATCTACATCATACTCCGCAAGCCACCTAATGGTGTGTGGCGGAGGGTACTTTCGGTACCACTGTCTGATCCCTCCAGCACTTTTCCACTCGCGAATAGTGAGAGGGAATAATGACTGTCGGTAAGTCTCTGTATTGGCTCTAATCTTTCGAATTTTCTCCTCGTGGTCAACACGCGGGATGTATGTGGTGGGAAGTAATATGTTGTCCGATTCCTGAAAAGAGCTGTCCCGAAATTTCAATAGTATATCTCTCCGTGATGCACAATGTACCGTCTGCCATCGGGTTCCCCTAAATGGCAGGCAGCACCGCATAAGAGCCATGCTATGAGGGAAACAGACCAACAGCCAAACAGGCGAAGACATCAGGTAAACACGCCGAAGATTCTAGTCGATTAATAGGAACCTTTCCTTGCAGAGGTCGCCGCGACATATCCGGCCACGGATTCCTACGCCGGGTTTCTATTGGCTCCAGCTCACTATATAGGCCCGGCCGGTCGAAGGCAGACCAGTCTTCGTCCGCTGCTAATGGCAAGCGCTATAGCAGAGTCTCCGAGAAAATATCACCGAAGCCGCTGTACTGCACCGCCTATCGAAGTACCAGCCGACCGAGAGGAACCACATCTCCGGCTAGATCGACGGATGTTTACATCTATTGTACAGCCAGCTATTGTATTGTAGAAGAAGTTACGTTGAATAAACTGTTGGAGAATACAACACACAACGCTCTCTTGCACCGTCTGCCAGCGGAGTTTGTTTACATCTCCGTAACGCTCTATCGCCAGCTGAACGATCCAGTGACGAAACGCACCGCTCTTCGTTGGATCTTCTCTATCTCCTCTATCAGTCCTACCTGGCAGGGATCCCAGATAGATGAACAATACTCGAGAGTCGGGCGAACAAGCGCCTTATAAGCTACTTCTTTCGTGGATGAGTTACGTCTCCTTAAGATTCTTCCTATGAATCTGAGTCTGATGTCTGCTTTTCCCACTATCTTTTTTATGTGGTCATTCCACTTAAGGTCCCTCTGGATAGTTACGCTTAGATATTTTACGGCAGACGCTCTCTCCAGCTGTTTGTCATCGATAATGCAGCTCTACAGTAGTGGATTTCTTTTCCTATGTATGCACAATATGTTACATTTATTTACGTTCAGGGTCAACAGGCAGAGCCTGCACCATTCATCCATTCTCTGCAGGTCGTTCTGCAAATTCTTATTATCTTCTCGCGTTGCTACTTTGGTATAGACAACTGCATCATCTGCGATTAGCCTTAAAGAGTATCCGACGCTTTCTGCTAGATTATTTATATATATTGTAAGCAGCAACGGTCCTATCACACTTCCCTGTGGTACTCAGGATGTTACCTTTACATCTGTCGATTTAGTTCCCTCTTTCTCCTTCCGCCCAGTGACAAGCGAACCTGCCACTGCCTGCCACTCACTCTGGAGTGAGAACGGACCGGTCAGATGTTGCGTATCAGAAGCCGCAGCGACGTCCGGGTCACCAGGGGATTCTAGTGGCACTAAAGGTGACGCTGGTCTCGTCACATGAGCCCCGACGTCACCGCAACTGTGAGCATTAGCTAGAAGGTTGTCGATGGTAGCCAACGCAGCTTCCAGCTGTTTAAGGACAGCAGCCAACTCTCCTTGTATCCGCTCACAACAAGCACAGTCTCTAGCTATATCGTTCTGTGTATAAAATAGATATAAGGTCTCTAATGGTGCTACTGATTCTGACATTTATACAAAATAAACCAAAGGAGAATAACCCAAACGCCGCACGGAGTGGCCGTGCGGTCTAAGGCGCCATGTCACGGATTGCGCGGCCCCTTCTGCAGGAGGTTCGAGTCCTCCCTCGGGCATGGGTGGGTGTGTTGTTCTTAGCATAAGTTAGTTTAAGTAATACGTAAGTCTAGGGACCGATGACCTCAGCAGTTTAGTCCCTTAGGAACATTTAAATAACCTAACACTAAAAGTTGCTGTGCATATTTCTCACTGTACTCTGAGACCGCAAGCTATTAAAAAGAAATAAATGTCTCTACTGAAATTGATGTAATTACAGATACCTGCTATTAGAAGCCGGGTGTGGTGGCCGAGCGGTTCTAGGCGCTACGGTCTGGAACCGCGCGACCGCTACGGTCGCAGGCTCGAATCCTGCCTCTGGCATGGATGTCTGTGATGTCCTTAGGTTAGTTAGGTTTAAGTAGTTCTAAGTTCTAGGGGACTGATGACCTCAGAAGTTAAGTCCCATAGTGCTCAGAGCCATTATTTGTTATTAGAAATCTCGTTTACCGAAAAGTTACTGCACGAGATAAATATTCAAACTAGAATGCCTTGATCTAAACCGAATGCTGTCTACAAGCACAAAATTAAAACTTAGTGGCGTGACGGAGTTTCTGGCGACGGGAAAATTTACACTAGGAAGCCGCCCTACACAAGAATATTCACAAGACTTACGCAAAAACAAAAACTACGCTTAATTTTCTAACCTCTAGTCTACACAGTAAAATACACAGGTATAGTTCACTTCTTTGCAGAAGCACGTGAAAAAAAACATAAAAACTAAATTAATTTACTGTTTATCAGACAAGTTCTGCTGCTGCTGGTGCGCGTCCTCTCGGCTCGGCGGCTGCCGCTACTCAGTGCTAAGCGACGCTTGAACTGGTGTAAGGAGCAACATCATTGAATAATGGATGACTGGAAACGAATGATTTGGAGTGATTAATGATGCTATACCCTGTGGAAATCCAATGGAAGCACTGTGTTTGGCAAATGGCTGGAGACCATTATCTGCCACCATGTGAAGTGCCAAAAGGAAAGTACAGCAGGGGTGGTGTTACTATATGGGGGTATTTTCCGTTGTTAGGATATGCCACCCCTATTGCGCTTAAGAAAACGCTAAATGTGAAGCATGTGAATATATTTTTCAGCGATGTGTGTGGCGTTCAGTAGAGGAACAGTTCAGAGACAACGATAGTTTGTATCAACATGACAATGCGCCCTGCCATAAAGGAGGATCTGTGAGTCAATGGTTTGTGAACAATAAAATCCTGAAATGGACTGGCCTGCTCAGAGTCCCGACCTGAACCCAGTGGAAAACCCTAGGGATGAGTTAGAACGTCGACATCGACCCAGATCCCAGCATTCAACATCACTACCTTATCTGGTTTGACTCTTGAGAAAGAATGGTCTGCCATTCCTCCCTAGACATTCGGACATTCCATTGAAAGTGTCCCCATAGTGCCATAAAGGCGAAGGATGGACATATCCCATATTAATGTCCACTAATAGATGTCCGGATACTTTTGATCAGATATATCTGTTCACCTCAAATAACCGTATAGTGAGTATCGAAGTGTAAATGTTGTACACTTCCCGTTCCATTCAGGGATCTACCGACAAAAGAAAAGCTGTCGGTACCGCTTTCTGCATGCCCGAATTTCTTTACTTTTGTATTCGTGGTCATTAAGCGGGATTGAAGTTGAAAGAAGTACAATTCAGTCCATTAAAATTGTAGCACTAGGAACGATAGCCAATACAATTTTCTTTATCGCGCGTATACTGTATAATAGAAGGAAAACAATGATTAATTTTAAAGACATTTGTGGGTATAGAGGGTGCGAAATTGAGTACACAGTGCTGCCGTCCCTATCAGCAACAATGACTTTAACCCAGCTCGGATTCAAGTCGAAGACAGCATTGATGAGAGGTATGGGTACGTCGTTCTATGCTTTTTCGACTCTGGGCCTTAGTTCATCAATCGCAATGGCTGCCGAGTGATGGTATACCAGTCTCTCACCAATACTGTCAATGGATGGGAGGTTTGGAGAGTGTACTGACCAGAGCAACAATCAGACACCTTCTGTATTGAGGTAGGTCAGCATAGTACGGGCAGCATGAGGTCTTACCTTGATAAAAAGTAACGTTTAAGATTAAGCTTAAAAAAACAGTCCCAGGTTGCACCATGTTCGTTAATGGTTCAAAAACAACGCGTTCACCCGTGTTGGGCATCATAATGTAATCTGGAAGTACAGTAGTGAACGGACGTAACAAATAACCGGGCGTGGTCCTATCCTGAACTACTATACAGAAACATGAAAACCAAAAACGGAAATATATAAGACGAAAAGGATAGGAAAGTGTGTTTAAAATACAGATACTGTCAAAACGCATTCATAAAATACGACTAAAATACCCGGCAATCGAATGTGAAGAACACCGTAGGAATGGTTCAAATGGCTCTAAGCAGTATGGGACTTAACATCGGAGGTCATCAGTTCCCTAGACTTAGAACTACTTAAAGCTAACTAACCTAAGGACATCACACACATCCATGCCCGAGGCAGGATTCGAACCTGCGACCGTAGCTGCCGCGTGGTTCCTGACTGAAGCGCCTAGAACCGCTCGATCACAGCGGCCGGCAACACCGTAGAAAATGGTATAAAAACCACCGAGAATATACCTACAGAAAAATCCTTAAAAAGTGAAACCGTCGATTTACCTCTTGTAACGTGGGTTATCAGTCACAGCAGCTTGGAATAAGACCACGCTCATAAACTGTAAACATGAACCCGGAACAAAGCGCCGGGGCTGATCTGCGCTCACTCAGTGTATACACAGTAATGATGGATTCAGAAGCGACTCATGGTGGTGCCAAATTCAGTTAATAAGCCATCAATAAAAAATGGTTATGGTAGAGAGAAAGAAATTTTCATATGGAAGAAGGAAATAAATTTTACAAATATTACTACGGAATACTGGCCAAGAACAGAAACAGGGGGTTCAAGTACATTTACATCTACATCTATATGATTACTCTGCAATTCACATTTAAGTGCTTGGCAGAGGGTTCATCGAACCACAATCATACTATCTCTCTACCATTCCACTCCCGAACAGCGCGCGGGAAAAACGAACACCTAAACCTTTCTGTTCGAGCTCTGATTTCTCTTATTTTATTTTGATGATCATTCCTACCAATGTAGGTTGGGCTCAACAAAATATTTTCGCATTCCGAATAGAAAGTTGGCGACTGAAATTTCGTAAATAGATCTCACGGCGACGAAAAACGTCTTTGCTTTAATGACTTCCATCCCAACTCGCGTATCATATCTGCCACACTCTCTCCCCTATTACATGATAATACAAAACGAGCTGCCCTTTTTTGCACCCTTTCGATGTCCTCCGTCAATCCCACCTGGTAAGGATCCCACACCGCGCAGCAATATTCTAACAGAGGACGAACGAGTGTAGTGTAAGCTGTCTCTTTAGTGCACTTGTTGCATCTTCTAAGTGTCCTGCCAATGAAACGCAACCTTTGGCTCGCCTTCCCCACAATATTATCTGTGTGGTCTTTCCAACTGAAATTGTTCGTAATTTTAACACCCAGGTACTTAGTTGAATTGACAGCCATGAGAATTGTACTATTTATCTAGTAATCGAATTCCAACGGATTTCTTTTGGAACTCATGTGGATCACCTCACACTTTTCGTTATTTAGCGTCAACTGCCACTTGCCACACCATACAGCAATCTTTTCTAAATCGCTTTGCAACTGATACTGGTCTTCGGATGACCTTACTAGACGGTAAATTACAGCATCATCTGCGAACAACCGAAGAGAACTGCTCAGATTGTCACCCAGGTCATTTATATAGATCAGGAACAGCAGAGGTCCCAGGACGCTTCCCTGGTGAACACCTGATATCACTTCAGTTTTACTCGATGATTTGCCGTCTATTACTACGAACTGCGACCTTCCTGACAGGAAATCACGAATCCAGTCGCACAACTGAGACGATACCCCATAGGCCCGCAGCTTGATTAGAAGTCGCTTGTGAGGAACGGTGTCAAAAGCTTTCCGGAAATCTAGAAATACGGAATCAACTTGAGATCCCCTTTCGATAGCGGCCATTACTTCGTGCGTTGCATAAGAACGATGTTTTCTGAAACCATGCTGATTACGTATCAACAGATCGTTCCCTTCGAGGTGATTCATAATGTTTGAATACAGTATATGCTCCAAAACCCCACTGCAAACCGACGTCAATGATATAGGTCTGTAGTTCGATGGATTACTCCTACTACCCTTCTTAAACACTGGTGCGACCTGCGCAATTTTCCAATCTGTAGGTACAGATCTATCGGTGAGCGAGCGGTTGTATATGATTGCTAAGTAGGGAGCTATTGTATCATCGTAATCTGAAAGGAACCTAATCGGTATACAATCTGGACCTGAAGACTTGCCCGTATCAAGCGATTTGAGTTGCTTCGCAAACCCTAAGGTATCTACTTCTAAGAAACTCATGCTAGCAGCTGTTCATGTTTAAAATTCCGGAATATTCCCTGGTGAAGGAATTTCGGAAAACTGCGTTCAATAACTGCGCTTTAGCGGCACAGTCGTCGGTAACAGTTCCATTGGCACTGCGCAGCGATGGTCTTGACTGCGTCTTGCCACTTGTGTACTTTACATACGGCCAGAATTTCTTCGGATTTTCTACCAAATTTCGAGACAATGTTTCGTTGTGGAACCTATTAAAGGCATCTCGCATTGAAGTCCGTGCCAAATTTCGCGCGTCTGTAAATTTTAGCCAATCTTCGGGATTTCGCGTTTTTCTGAACTTCGCATGCTTTTTCCGTTGCCTCTGCAACAGCGTTCGGACCTGTTTTGTGTACCATGGGGGATCAGTTCCATCTCTTACCAATTTATGAGGTATGAATCTCTCAATTGCTGTTGCTACTATATC
Source organism: Schistocerca nitens (assembly GCF_023898315.1). NCBI lineage: Eukaryota > Metazoa > Arthropoda > Insecta > Orthoptera > Acrididae > Schistocerca > Schistocerca nitens. The sequence continues at coordinate 294,209,166 of NC_064616.1, read as the reverse complement.
TTTGAATTTGAGCCACATCTCGTCTACATTTGCATAATCAGTTCGGAAGGAATGGAGATTTTCTCTTAGGAAGGCTTCTATTGACACTTTATCCGCTTTTTAAAATAAAATTATTTTGCGTTTGTTTCTGGTGGATTTGGAAGAAACGGTATTGAGCCTAGCTACAACGACCTTGTGATCACTAATCCCTGTATCAGTCATGATGCTCTCTATTAGCTCTGGATTGTTTCTGG